>NW_023270825.1:4915785-5000839 GCF_011800145.1 Mirounga leonina
TCATCACCCGAGCCGAAGGCAGACACTTAACGACTGAGCCACCCAGGTGCCCCTGGGTAGGATATTTTCATCTTAGTCTGACAAGCACAGATGCCAGTGAGTCAAAAACATTTAGTGATGCAGAGACGAATATGACAGTCCCTGCCCTCAAACAGCTCGCAACTACCCCGAAAATGCAACAACTCATCACACACTTCAGTGAACCTGGAGGGGCTTTCTGGAGAAAACACTGCGTGTGCTTCAGACGAAGAGCTGCAACCACAGGCGAGCTGAGGACGGGGATGTGGGATTCTCGGTGGGGGAGGCGCACAGCCAGCGTGCTCTGCCAGGAACCGCAGCTCCTGGAGGCTGGCGTGTGCCTGGGGTCACCACTCATCTCTTGGGGTGGTGTGGGGGACAGTGGAAGGTACCCACTACTGTGCTTGCCCCTAGTAGGTGCTGGAACACCAAGAACGAATTTTCTTGTTGTAATTATAGCCACGGCTCCTTGTTGTTAATACTTCAGGTTCAAACTGAGCTTGGAGTTAAACCAAAAAACCCTATTCTTTCTTCCCCATTTGAATAGCGCTTGCTGGTCTCAGCTTATTTTATCTCCACTAACAAAACCTAAATGCAAGAAAATACCCATTTCTTCTACTAAAGATTCACCTTGCTTATATCCCTTTGGGATTTTTGTTTTCATAAAATCTTGATTGCCACCCAGCCCAGACACGGTCTCTGAGCTCCATCCAGACAACGGTCTTCTCTGCGTCTTCCCTGGATATGAAAACTCCGTACCATCCACACGCATCAGACACTTCATTTGTCTCCATCAGTTATCATTTGAGGGCAGTCAGACAAATGTTTTCTTTTTTAAAACTATTACTGACCGGACGTATGAACTATTTACAAAAAACGTATATATAAAATTCCCTTTACTAACTGAAAACAGACAGTTCCTCCTTCCCCTCAGCAGGCCGCATATAATCTGCGCCTGTGCCCACATGGCCTCGAGAGCTCCCCACCCTCCCGGCTCTGGGGAGCCCCAAAGTGCATGAAGCTGGGGGGGAAGCTGAGGTCAGTTCTGAGGAGGGCTTCATCTCTGACAGGCTGTCTTTATGTGATCAAAACAACCAGCTGATTGGTGGGGGAAATCAGTCAAAATACAGTGCTTGGTTTGTTCTATATGGTACCCCATCACCGGCTGGTGGACTTTTCCCCTGGGGACCTAACAGGCTGCTCTGAGCAGTAGGAACCACCAGAGTCTCTCTCCCAGAAGAAGGTTCTCTTGGAACAAAGTCATCCAATCCCATTGTCATCTGGGCTTTTGTACAGGTATTTGTGGGCACAGGAATTTGTAAATATTGAAGCCTGTCATTTCCCTCCTAGAGGCAGGTGAGACATTCACGAAGCTTTGAAGAACCCTTTTGTCAGGAGCTTAGAGGAGAAAGACTGTGTGACTCTGGGCCTTGGTTTCCCCAACCGTTCAAGGCTAATCTGACCGCGGGGGTCCATCAGACAGCAGTGAGTACTTTTTCTTTTTAAGATTTTATTTATTTATTTGAGAGATAGCAAGAGAGAGCAGAGCAGGGGGAGGGGCAGAGAGAGAAGCAAAGCAGGCTCCCCGCTGAGGAGGGAGCCTGAGGGGCTTGATCCTGGGACCCCAGGATCATGACCTGAGCTGAAGGCAGACGCTTCACCGACTGAGCCACCCAGGCACCCCAGTACTTTCTGAGCCCAGGCCCAAGCAAGGTCTTGTCACTGGTTCAGCATTTAACCCCTTCAGACCACACATCAGAGACTGCTCCTGAAGATCTGTTGATATCCCTCACTTAAAAAGAAAATGAGCAAGCCGCACCCCGAACTTTCTGTATGCAACCAGGGATCTTCCTCGAGCTGACATAAAAAAACCACTCACGTGTTTGGAGAGAAAACTAGCTTGTGGCACAGCCTGCCCTGCAGGCGGCCGAAAGTACGCCTTACGCTCTTGCCCTATCAGTGCTTCTGGAAAAGTGCAGGATCTCTGCCCCCTCAGCTGTGGGGCCTGACCGACATGACTGGGAAGGAGTTTCTGAACTTCTCCCAGGCTCACACCCTCCATCCCAGCCACGTGCCCTCCGGGGCAGTCAGCTGGGAACCTCCTTCCACCCTCCAAGTATCTTTCAAGGCTTCTTCAACAAACACTTAAAGGACAGTGTGTAAATTCAAGTAAGGACAAAGGATGTAAAGCCAAAAAGGGAACAGAGAGGAACAGGGCTAACCACGGATGCTTGCTGGAGAACTGGGTCTGGGGATGGGCTGGGAACAGTACAGCACTGAGACCCCTCTGGCCAGAGGCGGACCCCGCAGCACTGCGCTGTCCCTGCGGCTTATCACAGCACTTCACAGTTGGTCCTGCTCCTCAGTATCTGCGTCTGCATCCCCTTCCCCACTAGACTGCGAGCTCCTCGAAGCGGGACCTTGCTGTTTCCCCCTTTGTAACCCCAGTCCCTTATATGTTGTACACACTAATAACTGTTTGTTGAATACACGACTCTGAGTAAATGCGTTTATGACTGTGAGCCCGTGGGAACATTCCATTTACAATCCTACTCCATTTATTCTCCGAGAGCAAGTAGCTGCCAAGTAAAAGCATCTGTTACAGATTACCAACACTGTTCTCTGTCTCACAACGCCTGGGACTGGAGAGTTGGGAAGCTGCAACTCTGAGGTGGGCCTGCAGGAGCCCCTCAGCCTCGCCCACCTGCCTGCCCAGGCCTGGGGAGACGGAAGGCTGCTCTGGGTAAGGGTGGGCTGCCCTCTCCAACCCCTCTGGCCAAGGAGCCACATGCCCTGTCCTCAGATGTACCTCCCAGTCCCCCAGCTCTGGCAAAGCCCTCTGCTCAGCCCAGTGCCCTGACATAGTCGCCCCCTGCAGACAGAACAGCTCATCACACTGTCCGACTCTGTCTCCCTGGCAGGACTGGGGACCGGGTTCGCCTGGGACTGAGCAGTTTCCTGGGAGGCAGGTTATTTGGTATGAAAACCTGGACAGTCCCAGGTAGACCAGGGTGAGCAGTCACCCTCCTGGGAGTGCCTTCTTTATCTTTCACTCAATAGCCAACACAGGGTTAAGCACCTGATAAACACCCATGAACGTGAGTTTGATGTCAGTCGGTGTGAGTGGGTGCCCGCTGCCTACCCCTGGCTGCTCCCTTTGGCTCTCCCTTCTCTTCCATCAGGCTCCTGTCTGCCTGCTTCCCCCATCTCCCTGCCACTTGCTCATGCTCCAGGCCCCTTTGGAACCTGGCTTCTGTCCCTGATGTACATACACTTAAACAGCTCTGCACAAAGTTGCTGGTGCGCGCTTCCCAGTGCAGGCAGCTGCTCTGCAGTTCTCAGACCTCTCACCTCTTACTGAACAAATGCTGCGACAATGTCCATACTTTTGAAAATCTCTCCTGCCTCTGCCTCTGTCTATTCCCCGGCCCTCATTTCTCTCTGGTGGCTCCTTGAAGGCTTCTCCGTTCGAGGTCTTCTACTCGCCACTTACAGGAGGGGTGTGAAAGTGGGCCACAGAAAGGCTTAACGAGTCTAAGAACTCCCTGAAATTATTTGCAGAAGTGAGTGTGCAAACTTTCTGAAGGAGGCTTTTACTGTGTTCTCAAGGGGACTTTGCTCCAAAACAGATCGTAAAACCACTTTAAATCTTGGTGCTCCCCAATGCGAACCATTTGGAATTTCTTCTCTTCTCACTTTGTGCCCATGGTTCTCAAAACTGTGCGCAGCGTAAGAATCAGGTAAGGTGTTTATTAAAATGCAACATTCTCAGACCCCTCTTCAGGAGATCCTTCGCATGTACAAACACTTGGAATAGCACCTGGAGCCCCACAGCACCGAAGACTGGGATCCAGTCCCTGCTCTTGGCGGGCACGTGGCCCTTCACATTCTGCGTCTTGCCCACCTTGTTCGTGAACCACTCTCCCTCTTCTCTATGCCCCTCTGCTCTAGTTCTTGCTATTCCCTCGGCCTGGGATGCTTTTTCCAGCCTAGTCTACCAATAATTCCTACTCATCCTACAGACTTGAGATACATATTACTTCTGCTAGAAAGCTCTCCTGGAAGCCCCAGGCTGAGTTAGATGGTCCTTCTCTGAACCCAACTAGCATATCCTGTGCCTTGGCACAGAACAGCTCTCACGGCAGGGGACTCCCAACAGCCTTCTACCTCGGGTCCCTCTGCTGGCCATAAGTGCCACCAACACAAGGACCGCTTCCTCAAGGCTTCCCTGTGGGGTGGTCAAAGGGTTAGGCCACAATTCCTGTCCCACCTGTTTGTCTTTGGCATCTCGAGACAATAGGGCAAATTCTTTGTGCTCTCTGGGCACTGGGCTGCCCACACTGTGCCTGGCACCAACTGTGAGGAAGGGCAGTCTGTCCGCACAGCCCAACTGGCAGCCTGGTGGTAAAGCCTGGGCTGACCACAAAAGCATCCTCCTGACGCTGGGCCAGTTAAAATGTCTTGCCAGTATTACTCAAGAAGTTGAAGAAGAAAGGAGTTCCCTCTGCCTAAGGTGCCTCCTCCCTCCTGCGTCCACAGGTCTGCGTCTCACCTTCCCTTAAAGCTCAGGCCAAGTGCTACTGCCTTCAGCAAACATCTGGTTCATCCCCGTTCACTTGGTAACTACTAGGGAAAAGGCGCGCCGCGAGCCTCTGGGGATGAACAGGAGAGGTCCCCGCCCTGAAGGATATTACAGTCTAGCAGGAAACATGAACAGTTACGAAATGGGCACATGCCAGTGCCACCACAGGGAAATCATGGGGTTCTACGGGAGGAATTCTCTTCTAAAGATGGAGCCAAGAAAACGTAGCTGTTTTTCTCTATGCAGGTGCCCAGTACCCCAGTACAGTCCATGTGCTCAACAAGTGTGTGTCTGCCCCTTGCCGCCCTCGTTGGCCCTGTGTCCTCCGATCACTTTCAAGCCTTGTGATAGCTATTTCTGGCTTATCTTCCTCCCAAGAAGGGGAGCTGCTGGAGGGCAGGCCCCAGTGTGAGCCATCAGCTACCCCCCATGCCCTCCCTGATGTAGTCCGGGGCCACGGCCCTCATGAGCCCGGGCTCAGCAGGTGCTGAGCGAACTAGGAAATGACGAGGGAATAGGGGAGGCCAGAGAGAAGTGGTCATAAATAAATGTTCCCAAAGCCAAGCACAAACAGAGCCAGACTCTGAGGCGGCTGGTAAAGTCCTGACTTGTTTACTTTCAACATGTAAGCAACAAAAGTGAACTTGAAAAGCGGGCTGAGAATCATCCGGAAGGAAGCCCCTCGGCTGGCACCAGGGCAACTGCCGTGGGGGGTGGGGGCCATGGAAACCTGTCTGGGCACTCTGGTGTGCGAAGCTACCCCCCAGCACCACGGCAAGGTGCAGTGGGGAGGGGACCGTCCTCTCCTTCGCCATCCTCTCTCTCTGAAGCATGAAGCGCCCCTCCTGCCCAACGTGCGGGTCCCTCGCAGTCAAAGCCCGTGTGATGTCATGGGATGCTCAACAACCCTCATGAGCAAGTGATCACATTTGTCCCCATGTTACATGAAGTGACCTGTCCCCAACATGTCTTCCTCCCATCTCTGGAGGCCTCTGCTTCTGGCTTCTATGGCTTCACTCCCTGGGTGCTCCCACTCACCCTTCAACTCCGCCTCCACGAACACACGCTGCACCCCTCGCCCCTTGCCTACTGCGCTGGCTCCTCCGGGCCCCTGCCAGCAGAGCGCAGGGCCCCCACCTGCTCCACTCCAGCCCCTCTCTCCAGGGCCATCGGTGGCCTTCCAGTCACCAGAGGTGACAGACTTGCCCTCGTTCTCGTCCTCTTAGCCCCTTTCTACAACTTTCTGTTGGCTGACAGTCTAGTAGCTTGGTTCATTGCAACACTGCCTCTTTCCTGACCAGTCTTTCCCAGTGAGCAGGGGCAGAAAGTCAGGAAAAGTCTGGGTGGTTGGTGCGAGCCAGGGACCAGAGGTGTATCAAAAACACAGGCCAGGGGCATCCAATCAACACTGTCCATCATGGAGACGGTGTGGGAAGTGAAGGGAGCCCTGCATCAAAGTCCGAGCTCTGCCCAGACTTGGCCTGTCATTAGCCACTTGGCTTCAGGGGAGTACATGCAAGGCTCTGTAAAATGAGGGACGTGCTCTTTCTTGACTAGGTTTTAAGTTTCTTGGAGCTTGGATACATCTGAGAAGATAAACAGGAGTGTAGTTTACTAACATGGTTAGCTCCCGAACTACCACATTGAGTGAGGAAATGTTGGCTCTGGTAATGGCAGATCTGCATGAGTGGAGACTTGGGTGGAATCAGTATGAAGTGCCTCTGTCCCCACACGCAGAGCCGTCATGACCTCTTATTCTGTCAGTCTCTACAGAGAAAACCAAGGTCTCCAGCAGGTTCTTCACTGTGGCCTGGAGAATCACCTCGGGTTTCCAGGTGGGACTTGGACCATTGGGTTCTGTCTTGTGGAGTGTTCAGAGCTTGGGCTCATCCCCTGGAGGGGCAGGTGCAGAGCCCGCAGGCCAGGCCTTGATGCCAGGGTAGCTCAAATGCCAGGCCCTGCTCTGCCGGGACTCTCCTCCAGCCTGTCCTCTGTGTCACCTCCTGGGAGAGTGATCCCTTCCCACTGAGAAGAGGCTGCTTCACTTTTCCTTATACCACTTATCACTGTATTGAAGGTCTTTTGGTTTTCTCTCTCCCCCATGAGGACAGTTCTTTTTCTGGTTTGTTTTAAAAACATCGTTCAGGAGCACCTGGGTTGCTCAGTCATTAAGCGTCTGCCTTTGGCTCAGGTCATGATCCCAGGGTCCTGGGATCGAGCCCCACATCGGGCTCCCTGCTCCGCGGGAAGCCTGCTTCTCCCTCTCCCACTCCCCCTGCTTGTGTTCCCTCTCTCGCTGTGTCTTTCTGTCAAATAAATAAATAAATAAACCTTAAAAAAAGGTAAAAACATTGTTCATCTCTGTAGCCCTAGTACCTGTGACTAGTGATTGCTCAATAAATACCTTTGGATAAATTTGCCTACACTACGATGTCCCAATTCAGTGATTGAGGAACAGAGGGACTTGGAATCACAGCTTTGTCAGAGCTGAGAAATAATCACAAGTACTTTATTTAGATGGAGGAAACAGGCCTGGAGAAGGGGAGTATGTTTCCCAGCATCCCGTGGTGTTATGTGGAAGGGCCGTGTCTAGACCACAGATCTTCCTTTCTGCCATACAATGGGGCTTTTCTGCTTTACTTATAGTAAAGCATTTTTACCACATGTGACTTATCTCTTTTATGTTTTTTTTTTCCGAACCATTTGAAAGTTGCAGATATCGTGATACTTCAATCCTAAGGTTTTTAGCACACATTTCTTTAACATAAGGACATCCTAATGTGTAAGTCAAATACCATTATTACATCTAAGAAAATACTTTACTAATAGCTAATACAGAGCCCATATAAAGTTATCCAATTTCCCCCAAATGTTCTGATTTTTATGGGTCCAGGATCTACTCATGCATTACATTTGGATGGGCTGTCTGCATACTCTTTCTTTTTTTAAAAAATTTTTATTGTTACGTTAATCACCACACATTACATCCTTAGTTTTTCTGCATACTCTTTCTTAAGCTAGAATGTTAGGCCACTTTTTTTCATCGATGTTGACTTTTTTGTGGGCAGAGTTCAGGCCAATTGCCTTGTAGGCTGTCCACATTCTGGGCTGTTTCCTCACGGCTAGATTCAGAGTGAACGGCCAGAACCCAACATAGGTGATGGTGGGTACTTACTGGATCCCAGCCCAGCAGGAGGCACATATTGGGAGTTGCCTCCTCTTCCAAAGGCAAAGTGGATTAAGGGAATGACCGCCAGATCTCTCCAGTGTAAGGTACATTCCCCCTTGGGAGTTAGTTAACCATTCATAGGGTGACTTTTCCCCCTTTAGGGGCAACAGGCTCAAAACATGCTTAATGTTATCTTCTCAGCTTAAAACATGTATTCTGAAATATTTCATGCCTGTGAGAGGTGGGTTCCCACAGTGCCACCACACAGTTTCGGAATGTGGTGTCCCCTCAAGTGGACCCCTGCACCTTCTCCCCAGACCTGAGGGCCCCTCCTGTGCTGCAGGAGCCGCCGTCTTGGACGGGGCGCTTACCAATTCTATGCTTGCCGTGCGTGTACACGCACACAATGGACGGTTCGACAGAGGTGCTTCTTGACACTTTTGTTTCAGGACCCCTTTACGCCCATAAAAACTACTGAGGATGCCAAAAAGCTTCTGTTTATGTAGTTAAGTCTATCTGTATTTACCACAGTTGAAATTAAAACTGAGAATTTTTTAAAACACAGGAACGCACAAGCACACATTTCATTACCTGTCACAGTGACAATGTCAACACAATGTCATGTGGCCTCTGGAAAATTCCACTGTGCGCTTGTGGGATAAGAGTGACAAAGGCAGACAATGTCTTAGTGTTGTTATAGATATAGTTTTGACCCACAGACCCCTACTAGGGCGGTTCTCCTGACCACATTTGAGAACGGCTCAACTACAGCAACGAAAACAGCGGGTGAGGTCCGCGTATTTTCACACGCAGAAACTCAAATGCTGACTGTTTGAGCCCCATTTTTGTAAGCGTCAGAATGAAAGGAAAGCTTGGGGTGAATGAAGCCTAAATTCAGTGTGATTCCAGACATCTTTTGTTCCACCCAAATTGGTTGGGAGGATCAGACTGCTACGTCACCTGCAATCAAGATGTTTGCCTTTTCCCTGTTACAATGCCACCAGCCCAGATGCTTGGACAGCTGCTCTCCACTTCTCTGTGGAGTCTAGTGGAATCTGGAAAAAAACACTCCAACCAACTGTTGAGAGAGTCTGATATTCTTAGACAGAAGCTCACGCCTCCTTGCCACACTTTCTTTCAAGGCCACCAACACAGCCCTTTCCGTGGGGAGCCATCTGATTGTCCATGTGGACACTGGCACTACTCAAACCTCAAAAACATTTATAAGTTCCGATACGTGCCTGTGTCCTCACAGTCTATGATTCTGCTCACGTGTGGAAATGGAATGGGTTTCAGCACAGCCTTGGGACAGCTATAGAGATCTGGCTGGACCAAGGACTGGGGGAGTATGCTTATCTCCAAGGGTAAATCAATAGCCAAGGAACGAGACCTGGTCGAGCCCCAGCTAATATCCCTTCATCAGCATGGCAATCGGCTCAGTTCACTACACATCTAAGTAAGTGCAGGGACAGGCAGAAAGGAGTGATACCATGTCCTGTGGCAGGCTGGGTGCGCAGATGATGAATGACTGACAGAGACAGGCACAGGGTGCCACAGGAGGACAGAGGAGGTCTCCCTGTCTCTCGTGGTATGAACGGTGTGAAATCAGAGACTACAGAGGATAACAGAAATTAGGAGGCCCTGATCCTAACCTTGACTCTGCAATTTGGGGCAAGTTCCTTCAAGAGGATACAGCTAAGCTTAGCTTTTGAGAACACAAGAGATCTGGTTTCAAATCCAACTCTGTCAAGTGATACCACCATGACCTGGAATGAGTGACCTCTTTGCTGAACCCTGTTCTTACCTGCAAGCTGGGACTAATGGTACCACACCTCAGAGGATGAGGATTAAATACAGTGTACATCACATGATCGGAAAAATGCTTGGCACGGAACACTCTAGAAAGGGTAGCTGTTGTTCTTTTTCCGCCTTTATGGGTTCAGCTACCAAAGTAAAACCACTGGATGAGATCGGTTGTCAGCCATCTTCGGCCCAGGACACCCGAGGAACACAACACACTCTCATGAGAACGGCCTAGAATCATTGTGGTAATGTGCCTTAACTGGAGGCACATCTGATTCTTTGGAACGAGAGAAGACAGAGAAGTTTCAAAAAGCTCTCCAAATGGTCTGGCTACACGTCCCTGGGAGCAGCTACTGAACAACGTGATCTGCAAGGGCCTGTCTGACTATAAGCTTCTGGGGCTCTCTGACTCGCCTGTGAGGGTAAGACGTCCAAGGAAACACCAGCTCCTCTTAGAGGGGTCTTCCAAACCCTGCCGCAGAGGCGAAGGTGTGGGCCGGACCCAGGCTGTGTGAGGCTTCTCACACCTCCACGAATCCAACATCTGCAGGGCGGTGGGGCAAGCAGCAGCTAGAATGCACGAGCAGCCCCCCAACTACCGACTGTACGGGGAGCCTTGGCACCTGCACTACCTGACAGCAAGCAAAACGTCTGCTTTTCTGGCCTCTTCTCTACCACGCCACGCTGGGAAGCACCACTGAGCAGGAGCTTTGGTAGCCCGGGCATCTCCAGAATCATGCATCAGAAGTAGTTAATGAAATCCAGCAATTCGATAAATGTATATTGTTTTTGCATCAGTGAGCAAAACAGACAAAAGCCTCTCCTCTCTTGGAACTTAGATTCTACAGGTGTGGAGAGTTGGATAAATAATAAAATAATAAGTAAGGGGCGCCTGGGTGGCTCAGATGGTTAAGTGTTTGCCTTTGGCTCAGGTCAGGTCCAGAGATCGAGCCCCATGTCTGGCTCCCAGCTCAGTGGGGAGTCTGCTTTCTCCTTCTCCCTCTGCCTCTCCCGCTGCTTGTGTTCTCTGTCTCCCAAATGAATAAATAAAATCTTAAAAAAAAGAAACTTCACAACGTAGGTTTTAAAAAAATAAATAAATAAGTTATGTAGTATGTTGGAAGGTGATAAGCCTTTAGAAAAAACAAAACACCAACCAAGCACAATAAGGACAAGAGGGAGACAAGGGAAGGGACTGAAATTAGCTGGCTCCACCGGAAAGGGGCAGACACTCTCTCCAGGAGTCTTTCCTACCGCACCCTGGGATCAGCTGGTTCCCACTCAGTGCAGACTTGTTCGACTGACATTTACTGGGAGCCTGTCTTGCACAGGCTCAAAAACCCTACGGACCCCCCAGCTGGCACTCCAGCTGCTTACATCAAGCCTCCCACCCCCACTGTGGCAAAAGAAACCAAGGCCACCTGAGTCCGGTTTGATTCACTTTCCTTCATACCCACAGGTGACCCACAGGTGACCCAGCAGGATGTCCTGGAGGCCGTTCCTCCAAAGCGCATCCCGAATCCGGCTACCGCTCCCCACCTACACTGACCGCCCCAGTCCCAGCCCCAGCCCCAGCTGCCCCCTCCTACCTGGACGACCGCAAGAGCGCCCGGAGGTCTTCCTGCCTCCACTCTTGCCACAACACAGAGCATTAGCCACCCAGTGGCCAGGATGAGTTTCCTAAATCTCCATCGATGCCTTTCCTTGTGCTAACCACCCTCCAAAGGCTTCCTGAGACACAATGAATAAAACCTAACCTCCTCACCAGGCTTGTCGGCTGTGTGAGAAGGCCTGTCCACTTCTCGGCCCGTATCACCCTTCCCTCTCCCTTGGTTCATATAGCTTCAGCCTCCCTGTTCCTTGACCCCTGACCCCACCAAACTGTTCCCCTGTCAGGGCCTTTACACTTGCTGTCTCTCCCCACGTGCCCCCACCTCATGTTCCATGTTCAGATTTTTGCATGGCAGCCTCGTGACCTCATGGCTAAGGTGTCTGAATAAATGTCCCTCACCTGGTGCGTAGTCATTTGCAACCAGCCTCTGGTACTGTTTGGTCTCTCTCTTATCTTTGACTTATGGTTTCTTGACTCTCCTCCCTACCCTGCCTCCGGTACAGTTTCAGGACAAGACGGCCTCTCTCGTTCCCCTGTTCCCCTGGGACCCAGAGCAGCCCCTGGCTGATGCTGACTGGGATGCTTGTTTGGTTCCTTTCTAAAGATCATGCGCTATCCTTCAGAGTTCACCCGAGGTCCCACTTTCTCCTCAGAGTCATTCCTGGCAGCCCCAACTTCTCAGCTCCTGTTGCCCTTCCCGTCTACACTCATCACTGTGTGTGCCGCGTGGCGCTGGGGACTCGTGGCTCTCTACTCCTGAGTGCTGTCTCCCCGACCCTGCGTGTCTCTACATCTCTGAGCAGAGACCAGCTCTCAGGCAGTGCGGAAGGGCAAAGAACTAAGCCTCTGGAGGCAGGAGCCAGGAGCTCAAGGCTACGTTTCCTGGCAAGGTGCTCCTTTTTTGCCTTGGTTTCTTCCTCTGTGCAATGGAAGCAATAAAAACAAGACTTACTGCCCACGGGACTGCTGGCAGAATGAAAGGCAACGCTGCCAACGAGAGCAGGCTGGACATGGCCATGTGCTCGGCGCACTCCCGCTCCCAGCCCAGGGCTAAGCACGCGGGGAAATGCTTCTTGGCTTATGGGTGGCCAGAGCGGGGGCTGGAAGACAAGTTTTCATGGTTCGAAGGCCCTGTGGATCCCCACCACAGGCACGATGGTGACTCTGAACCTAGATGTTATATTCCCGTTAGGTCAGCAGGAGGAGAACCAAAGAGCTTGCAGGTTTTCTAGCTGCTGTGCTTGTTGCTTCTGATGGTGCCCCAGCAGCCCTGCATGGGGAGGCTTGGGCCACTACTTCATCCACCAGACCAGTCCTGCCTGGACTCTGCGCCTCCATTTCCTGATCTGTATACCTCAGAACTGGGCTCGCGAGGACGTTTTCAGACTTCAAAACCAACACTGCCAACAATGCACATTTTTTTCCCTCAAAGAAATACCGAATAATACTTAAACAAGATAAAAGACAGTTAATTTGGTTGAAGTGGAGGGTAAGAGGCCTAAAGCACCACTAACCTGGATGATCGGCTATGGATCGTCTCTAGGGCCTTTCAAGATGGAAAACTCTTAAGACTCTTACTATTTTAAAAGACCTTTAGGGCGCCTGGGTGGCTCAGTTGGTTAAGCGACTGCCTTCGGCTCAGGTCATGATCCTGGAGTCCCAGGATCGAGTCCCACATCAGGCTCCCTGCTCGGCAGGGAGTCTGCTTCTCCCTCTGACCGTCCCCCCTCTCATGTGCTCTCTCTCATTCTCTCTCTCTCAAATAAATAAATAAAATCTTAAAAAAAAAAAAAAGACCTTTAAAAAAACTGTTTTGCTTCCTCCCCATTTACTTCAGATTCATTTTTCTGCAGCAGCAGTTGACAGGATAGAGCAAACTGCCTGGGCTTTTCACACTGTAATTCACAGCTGAAAACGACTCTGGTCCTTACCCACTCTGGAAGTTCACATGCCTTTGAAATTATTCTGTTCTCCACAGCTCCACCTACAAGTCCTTTAAAGTTATAGGAAAATTACTAAAATGATAGAAACCCGGTTGCAAAGGAGCAGGAATAAAGCCAACCATAAAGAGACAGCGGGTTTCCCTGGCCCTGGCGACTCTGGGCCTAGAGGAAAGGGTTCCAAGAGCCCGGCCAAGGCTGCTACGCCCCCTGACCAAATACCCGCTTCTGCTGAGAAGGAGGAGTATCGGCCAAGAGCTACTTACTGTAGGGCCAGTTTTATTAGCTCACTGCCAAATGCTTCCAGAGCGCCTGTGTGGAGCCCTGGAAAAAACGCAGGGTGCGGCTGTCCTGCCTCTCCCAGCTGTGCGACCCTGGGCCAGTGCCACTGCTTTCCAGGGGCTAGGCTTCTTCCTCCTCAAAGCCGGAGTGATAGCACCTTCCTGATCCACCCGACGCGGTTGAAAGAACCAGGTAAGAAAACTGGTGAAACAGCACTTTGGAAACTGTAAAGTACTTTGTAAGGTGAGGGATTATCATTTCACGCTGAGACACAAAGTTGTAATGAGTTAATCAAGCAAACATCAAAAATCCCAGAGGATAAAACTGTCTTATCACCTACAATCTTTCATGGGGTCGCAGGGTGGGGACAATCACATCCAAAGTGCCACCCCATCTTTAGAGAGTGCACTCACAATTAGACGTGCACAATGTGGACTGGCTGCCGCCTACACACGGACCGAGCAGGAGTCCGAGAGGCCGATGGCCTGAGTCAGTCACCAACCTCTCAAGCAGGTCAGGACTCTGCTAGTCAGTTCATGAAGTTTCTACTAAAAAAGGAACCTCAGTGCTTCCCTCTTTGCCCAGTATTTAGAGAAAACAACCTGAATGTTTTCAGGCCATTCTGGAGAGAAGAGCCAAAGACCTCAGAGCCAACCCACAACGCCCTTAGATGGTTCAGACCCCCTCTACAATCTGAGGCAGATGTCTGACTTCTGAGTAGGGCTTTCAACACAGAAGCCATTAAAGATCACAGACATCAGGAGACATGGGCCCGAGTAATGACAGACCAGCAGATGGAGAGGGGGTGGGCTCTGTGACTAACTTGCTGTGTGACCCTGGGTAAGTAAGTCCCCAGCCCTCTGGTCCTTGATCTCCCCATTAGTGTAACAAGGGGATCTGGGATGATTTCTATGGTCCCTTCAGCTCTACACCATTATGAGTCTAGGTTCCCCCTTGACAGTCCTCTGTCCCCTTTTTGGTCCCCATACTCACCCCGTGGCCATGGCTGAAAGGCTTTAGCACAGGGAAATCTGAGGAGGTGAGTCCTGTACTCCCACAGGCTATGCCGATCAGAGGACCACAGACCCTCGGAGGGCAGCAACTTGATGTTTAGACTCTACTTAAAACCAAACAGGAAAAGGAAGCTGAACCAGAGACAAAGGGGAAACGAACCCCAGTTACAAACTGAAAGCTAGGGAGCAGAGAGAGGAACGAGAGGCTCAGCGCGCAGAGCCCCACTGGCGTGGGCGGTGTAACCACTGCACCACCCGGAACCCCCAGGCCCCGGCCTCAAGCCCCGAAGCACTTCCTGTGAGGGTGCAGCAGCAGGCTGGGGGTGGGACCTGCGGGGCTGCGCGCTCCCCCACCTGCTCACTGCCTCCCCGCTCGGCCACAGCCCCCGGACACACCTAGGCCTCGCTTTTCCCACCTGCCGCAGAAAGCGGGGGTCAGTGTGGACGGCGTCCTCAAGGCTTTACGAAGAGCCTCCGAGAACTCAGAAGTACCCTCACCGATCCTCTGGAGCAAGAAGGCTACAAGATGATGTTCTGATAGCTGCTGAAGGTTTAACAGTGACTTTGGTATCAAGTTTTGCCCCTCCGTCGAGGAGACACTTCTAACCCTGACAGCTCCGTCCGCAGCTGAGGGCCTGCCAGGGACATGAGTGAGGAATACTGGAAAACTGGCTCTGTCACCTGTTCACTGAGTGACCTGGGGCTTCGGTCTCCTGAGCCACGGGGCTCAAAGCCTGACCCTGCCCGCCTCCACCGGGTTGTCGTGGAGATGAGGCTCATTCCCAATCCTTCTTTCAGGCCTTGTGCCAGAACCAAGAGAGAACGCTGAAGAGGATGGCAATCTTTAAAGTCCTTGAAGGGCTTTCGGAGTCTAGAAAGGAAGACGCTGGAATGCTAATGAACACATGTATTAAAATGCTATGATCGATACAGTGAAAAACAGCTGCCCAGAGGACTGTCTGAAAGGAAGAG
This sequence comes from Mirounga leonina, assembly GCF_011800145.1. Classification (NCBI taxonomy): domain Eukaryota; kingdom Metazoa; phylum Chordata; class Mammalia; order Carnivora; family Phocidae; genus Mirounga; species Mirounga leonina. Next base: position 4,931,177 of record NW_023270825.1, read on the forward strand.
CAGTTCTCACTGGACAGCTGAAAGCACTCTGAATGTTGAACATGTCTTTCAAGAGGCTTGCAAAGATACGCCTTTACCTTTGAGCACTGCTTCAGGAGCAAACCATGAATTTTGACATAACTGTGCTTTTCCTTTACTTCAAAATATTTTCTATTTTTCCATATGATTTCTTTTATTTATGGATTATTTAGAAGCATTTTAATTTCTAACTCTTTGGTGTTTTTTTTATTTTTTTTTTAAGATTTTATTTATTTTGATAGAGAGAGAGAGACAGCGAGAGAGGGAACACAAGCAGGAGGAGTGGGAGAGGGAGGAGCAGGCTTCCTGTGGAGCAGAAAGCCCTATGTGGGGCTCGATCCCAGGACCCTGGGATCATGACCTGAGCCGAAGGCAGATGCTTAACGACTGAGCCACCCAGACGCCCCTCTTTGGTGTTTTTTAAACATCTGTTATTGTTACTTATTTCTAATTTAATTCTTTTGTGGTCAAAGAACATACTTAGTATAACTTCTTCTTTTGTTTTTCCTGGTAGTCTTTCCATCCTTTAAAATTTATGGAGACTTGTTTAATGGCCCAGCATGTAGTTTATCTTGGTGAATGTACCGTGTGCACAAGGACGTGTGTGCTAAATTTGGGTATGGTGTTCTAAAAATGTCAGTTAGGTCAACTGTTGTTCAGATCTAAGTCCTTACTGGTTTACTGATTCGTTTTGTCCTATTGTTCTATCAACTGCTGAGAGAACAGTTTAAAGTCTCCAACTGGTGATTGTGGATTTGTCTATCACTTTCTTTAATTCTGTCCATTTTTACTTCATGTATTTTGGAGCTCTTGTTCAGTACATATACTTGTATGGCTATTGTATCTTCCTGATGAATTGACCCTGATCAGTATGAAATGTCCCTCTTTATCACTGGTATCACTTTTTTTTTTTTTTTAAAGATTTATTTATTTGACAGAGAGACACAGCGAGAGAGGGAACACAAGCAGGGGGAGTGGGAGAGGAAGAAGCAGGCTTCCCGCCAAGCAGGGAGCCCGACGTGGGGCTCGATCCCAGGACCCTGGGATCATGACCTGAGCAGCCGCTTAACAACTGAGCCATTGAGGCGCCCCTGGTATCACTTTTTGTCTTTACACTTGATCTTAGCCAAAAGGCCGAGAAGCAATCATCACTTTTTGTCTTTAAGTTTACTTTACCTGGTATTAATGTAGCCATTTGGGTTTTCCTATTGTCTGATACATCTTTCTCTACCCTGCACTGGTTTTCTGTTGCTTCTGTAACAGATTACTGCACACTTAAAGCTTATAACACAAATTTATTGTCTTTGTTTTGTGAGGTAATAGGTCAGAAGTCTGACACAGATCTCAAGGGTCTGAGCTAAAATCAAGGTGTTGGAAGTGCCAGCTTTCCTTCTGGAGGCTCTAGAGGAGAATAATGTCCTGGCCTTATTGGCTTCGAGAGGCCCCCTACACTCCTTCCTCATGGCGCCTTCGTCCACCTGCAGCCTGAGGTAGAGTGTCACTACAGCTTCTCCCACCCTAACATCTCTTCCTGACCACAGCCAGGAAAGGGTCTTCCTGCCAGCTCTTCTTGTGGTCAGGTCTGGGTTTTGTGGAGGGAGAGGGGCTTTTATTTTTTCCATTCTTATGGAGGTATAACTGAAAAAAATTGTATTTATATATATAATTTATATTTGAGGTATATGACTTGATGTTTTGATAGATGTATGCACTGTGAAATAATCACCATGGTCAAGCTAAGTAACATGTCCTGCACTTCACACAGTTACCATTTTTGTTTTTTTCTTTTCTTTTCTTTTTTAGGTTCTCTGCCTTTAAGGACTCACGTGATTAGAACGGGCCACTGTATAATCAGGATAGTTGCCCCATCTCAAGGTGCATCACTCTGATCATATCTGCAAAGTCCCTTTTGCTACATAAGATATTCACAGCTTCTGGGGATGAGGGTGGGGTGGTAGCATCGTTCTGCATACTACCTTCTATTTTCAGTCCCTTGTCCTTTTGTATTTAAAGAGTGTCCCTTACAGACAGTATACGATTGAGTCTTGCATTCTCATCTGGTCTGACAATCTCTATCTTTTAACTGGAGTATTTAGCCCATTTACATGTAATTTATTGATTTGGATGGATACAGGTCTACGATTTTGCTATTTGTTTTCGGTCTGTCTCATCTGTTTTGGTTTCCCTGTTTCTCTTTTCCTGCATTGTTCTGGGTAAATGAAATACTTTTTAGAATTCCACTTTAATTTTTCTTTTGACTTTTAGCTATATCTCTTTACATTATTTTTTAGCGGTCTTTCCAGGGATCGCAATATATATTCTTAACTTCGTACTTAGTATACTTAGAATTACTTAGTATATACTTAGAATTACTATTGTACCACTTCATGTAAGCCTTAAGTACATAGCAATTGTATAAGTGCACTCCCATCCTTCACAACAGTCATCACACGCATTACATAGTTACAACATTGTTACAAATTTCTGCTTTAAATGGTCATATACACACATATATACAAATATATATATTTTTAATAATAAACAGTCTTCCATATTTACTTTCCTTTCTAGTACTCCTCATCCCCCTTTTTTTTTTTTTTAAAGATTTTATTTATTTATTTGAGAGAGAGAGACAGCGAGAGAGGGAACACAGCAGGGGGAGTGGGAGACAGAGAAGCAGGCTTCCCATGGAGCAGGGAGCCCGATGCGGGGCTCGATTCCAAGACCCTGGGATCATGACCTGAGCCGAAGGCAGACGCTTAATGACTGAGCCACCCAGGCGCCCCTGAAAAACTCTTTTATTTTGCCAACACACTTGAAGGTACTTTATTCTGAAAAGAGAATTTTGAGATTTTTTTTTTTCTTTTAGCCATTAAAAAAAATGTTCTACTCGCTCTGACATCCATGGTTTCTGATGAGAAGTCATCCATCATTTGTATCATCATTCTCTGTATATAATGTATCATATTTCCTCTGGCCACTTTTAGTATTTTCCTTTTCTTTGGTTTCCAGCAGTGTGACTATGATGTGCTGAAGTGTGGTTTTCTTTGTATTTTTCCTGCTAGGGGTTTGCTGAGATTCTTGGGAATGTAAGTTAAGGTTTTTCAGCAAATTTGGGAAGGTTTTGGTAATTATTTTTTCCAGCATTATTCTTCTGCCCCATTTCCTTTCTCTTCTTCCTCCAGGATTACAATCACACCCATGTAGACCTCTTGGTATCAACCCACAAAGTCACCAAGGTTCTGTTAATTTTTTTCAATATTATTTCCCTGGTTTTCAGATTAGGTGATTTCTATTGATCAGTATCCAAGTCCACTAACCCTTTTTAATACAATCTCTGATCCACTTTTGATCTCATCTGGTGAATTTTAAAATTTCATCTCTAGTACTAGAATTTTTATTTGGTAAATTTCTTACAATTTCCATTTCTCTGTATGTTTACTCATTTTATCCACCTTCTAAGTCTTTGAATGTATGTATAATAGCAACTTGGAAGTACTTGCCTGCAAATTCAAACTTCAGTGTCACTTCAGGGTCTATTGATTGCTTTTCCCTCTTAAGTAGGGGCCACATCTTCTGACTCTTTATATGTCCACTAATTTATGTTTGTATGTTAGACATTGTGATGACAAACTGCAGAGAGTTTGGGTAATACAGTCTTCCTTTAGAGACACTGAATTTGTCCTGGCAGGCAGGTAAATTACTGGCAGATTCTTTTGGTAAGGTCAAGTGTGTATTAATTCTTTTTTTAAGTTCTATTTCCATCTTGAACTTAGCCCCAGGGTGTGGCCCTTACTCAAGGGCATGGTCCCCACTCTAAGGTATAGCTGTTCTGGAGTCTCAACTGAAAGCCTTAAGTGCTCAGTGAGGTCTCTTCATTCGGGTGACTAGAATCTCCTACAATTTCCCAGCAGTGCATGAACTTTGGCATCATCATTCAGTCCTTAGCCCCACCACAGGCAATCTGTGCTGGGCCTCATAGACAAGTCTCATTCTAAACATACACAGCCAGTCAGCCCTTAGCCAACAACCCAAAGTGAATCCCTACACAAAACTCTATCCTTGCTCCTACCACAAGGCTTCCTTTTCTCTATTTCTTTGTCCTGTAACATCCAGCTATTTCAGTAGCCTAGAATTCCAATATCTGCCTTCTGAGCTCATTAAAATCAACTTTCAGCTTGAGCCCCACCATTCTGTGCCAAAAGCAGAAAGAGGCCCCAGGCAGAAAGCCAAAGCCATTGTGGGACTTATCATGTTTCTTTACTCAAGACTCAAAGTCTTGTGCTATCTGTCAATGCCTGAAAACAGCAAGAATTTAATATTTTATGTGAGTTTCAGTATCCATATATTCAGGTGCTTCATATTATTTTGTTCAGTTTCATAGTTTGTTTGTTTTTTTGTCAAGAGAGCAAATCCACAATCATTCCTCTGTCAAGACCTGAAGCAGAAGTCAATGATTATTAAACTACCAAAGGGCATTCTCTTTCATTTTCTGAGCATTTCCTGAAGATGTTAGCCTGAGTGTAAACATCTTCACTGTAAGAATATGCTTTTCACTTCCATCCTTCATCTCCGCTGTCCTCCAGTCATGTTACTACTGTCTTCTCTTGGTTTCAGTAAGTAGATAAGAGGTTAAGAGTGATCCTTCTGGGGGCATTCTTTTAACCCTGTCATCTAGCTTTAATAAGGCACTTATGTGAATTATGAGGAGTAAGAAATATGGAAAGATTTTTGGCGAGGGTGTTATGATATACAGATTCTAGCCCATGCTCTATTTTTTTTTTTTTAAAGATTTTATTTATTTATTTGAGACAGAGAGAATGAGAGACAGCATGAAAGGGAGGAGGGTCAGAGGGAGAAGCAGACTCCCTGCCGAGCAGGGAGCCCGATGCGGGACTCGATCCCGGGACTCCAGGATCATGACCCGAGCCGAAGGCAGTCGCTTAACCAACTGAGCCACCCAGGCGCCCCTAGCCCATGCTCTATTATTGACATGCTATACATCCTTGGGCATTTATTTCCCCACTTTCAGTCCCAGTTTCCTCATCTGTTCAATGAAAGGACTGTCCATATTAATAATTATGAACTGCAGGTACAACACCAGTTCCTAAATCAATTGTGTCAAGGCAATAGAAAATGTTGGAAAAATAGGATAGGAGCTGTTAATATCTGAAGAACTAGTCAGTGAGAGTGTTAAGTAATGTCTTGTTTAAGGCCCCACCTTATAATGTGTTCCTATGAATTGAGCTCAGCACTTATTACACTGTTTAGGATGTAGCAGGTGCAGGGTGAATGTTGACTGCATGATGAATATATGAATGAATGAATGAACGAATGGGAAGGTCACCAAATCTCACACAGGATACTAAATGCTAAGGCATTTGGCTTTGCATCTTGGACATAGTAAATGCTCAGTAACTGACAACTTGTATTGACTTGGATTGAAAGAGGCGTTTTCCATGTGTCTAGATCCCATGAGAGAGCAGGATGGTTGACAACGAATCAGGGAGCTATACTACAGGCCACTTTACTTAAGAGATCAAATTCAAAGACTTGTTTTGTGGCTTGGGAAAATCATCTAATTTCTGTGAATCTTAGTTTCTTTATCTGTAAACAGACTGTTCTCTCTTCTGCTCTCTCTCTGTGGGATGTTTGAGCATAAAAGGGTCTTTGACTAGGAAATACAGAAAAAAATTTTGCTTTCTAATACTAGTTTTTCATGAGAATTTGTGTTAAAAAAAAAGACAGTGTTCTGAGTAGAAGGTCCTCGTGTCCTAGGAGTGGAGGAAAAGGGGATGGAGAAATGGCTGCACAGAATTACTTACCATCAGTGACACATTATGAAAATCTCCTGACAATGCTGCATGACCAAATGCAGTCCCCCTGGGTTTGCCCTTCAAGACCCAATTTACATATCACCTCTTCTATGAAGTGTTTATTGAGCCCCCAAGATAGACAAAATTATTCCTGCTGTTGTGTTTCTCCTGCATTTTACAATATTATCAATTTAATTGTCACAGATTATTGTCCTTAGGGAGGGGCTACCATGTTTTATTCATCTTTTATCAACAGTTGTGCTCAGCACAATTCTTGGTATACATACTGTGTGTTCAGAATGTTTGTTAAGCTGTTCTGCTGAAAAGATTGGTACTCGAGAAGTATGTGAATTACTAGTGTACAGAGACGGTATTGACATGGTCTTGTTTTTCAAATGTCAGCATTTGGAAAGGGAATGTGTGAATCTGGTCTGCAATACAGGGTACTCTGCCCCAAGTAACTTCCATCCCAACCAAGCTCCTGGCCAAACTCATCTGCATCATAGACAGACATTAGTAGCCAAGTCAATTGAATGTTCCAAGGAAATAATGATGAACTCACGGGGTAATTAGAACATCTCTGAGAAGTGCAAGCACTATAAAAGATGGAAGAAAAAGAACAAATGAAGCAACCTGTGAGATATAATAAGAAATACATATTTGATCTCTGTTCCTGTTTCTGTACACAGATTAGTGTCATTGGGGTGACAGCAATAATTTATGCCTGGGTCTTAGTTTATAAATGATGAAAATGCCACTAAAAGAAAAGTTTAATGTTACTCACAGCTCCCCTTGGAACAAGAGGCATGGTATTAGGGAAGTACCAGCGTCATCAGGAGGCAGGAACGAGCAAGGGGAAAGCACGGGACACAGCCTTTCTGGGGGTTTCTGTGGGAAAGGCAGGGCAGGCTAAGCAGATTAGAATTGCTAGTTTGAATGTGGGGCTGTCCCTAGTTGTTCAGGGTAGCTTTAGGCAGGGGAAATCCTGGCTTGGGGACTGTGAGTCAGATAAAGGAGAGGTTAGGGCTATGGACTGGGATGGGTTGGCTTGTACATGAAAGGTGGCCCCACCAACAGTTTACGGTCTGTAGGAATTAGCTAGCTCTGTAAGCCTCTCCCCAGCTAGCAAGGTCCCCCAAAGATGTCAAAACATCAAAAAACATAAAAAAATATAATTAATGGGGGTGGGGGAGAAGGCATGGGAAGAGACTGCTTAATGAGTACGGAGCTACCTTTAGGGGAAATGAAAATGTTTTGAAACTGGATTGTGGTGATGGTTGCACAACACTGAGAACGTACTCAATAACACGGAATTGCAGATTAAAATGGTTTTAAAAAATAGTTCAAAAAACTGGGGCAAGCAAAAATCTAGTGAAGTTTCTTATTGCCTGAGGTTTAATTGTTTGATAAGCAATGATAATCAATAACCGTTTTCAAAGAAAGTGTATCTATAACTTAGGACAGAAATTCCAAATACACCAACTCTTGTATGTGTGGGTATTAGTCTATGTGGAACAGAGGGAGGTAAGAGAATACTACAGACTGAGGAGGCCATGGACATTGAGAAGCCTTAAATCAATGACAACAAAAATAAGTGGGGTGCCTGGGTGGCTCAGTCACTTAAGCGTCTGTCTTCGGCTCAGGTCATGATCCCAGGGTCCCAGGATTGGGCCCCACGTTGGGTTCTCTGCTCAGCGGGGAGCCTGCTTCTCCCTCTCCCTCTGCCTGCCACTCCTCCTGCTTGTGTGCTCTCTCCCTCTCTCTCTCTGTCAAATAAATAAATAAAATCTTAAAAAAAAAAATAAGTGTAAGCAGGGGTCACAATAAGTTAGGAGTAGCAACTGGGAGAATGAAAATAGAATGTACGATTTTGAATTTGTTTGAAGAAAATTTATTATTTTTTTAAAGATTTTATTCATTTGAGAGAGAGAATGAGAGAAAGAGAGAGAGCACATGAGACGGGGGAGGTCAGAGGGAGAAGCAGACTCCCTGCCGAGCAAGGAGCCTGATGTGGGGCTGGATCCCGGGACTCCAGGATCATGACCTGAGCCGAAGGCAGTCACTCAACCAACTGAGCCACCCAGGCGCCCAATTTGTTTGAAGAAAATTTAATATATGTACCCAGAAGGTGGGGCAGGAGGAAAAAAAACATTAAAAACATATATATAGAAAAAATATAGAATAAGACAGCAGAAGCAAGTGCTATTACTCTTGTCTCCAATTTTTTTCTGCTTGTGTACCCTCTAGAAACATTTAGGAAAATTATGTATCCTGTTGCATATTTTTTAGGTGGCATCTGTAATTTTTCCTGGTAAGTTTAGATGGTTGCAAAGGATTTAACATTTAGAAACATTATACGTGGTGTTATATGCATTAAGTATGTTAAATTTACAAATACAACTTAATACGTGAGCTTAAGCTCCTTCTATTTTTTTTTTTAAGATTTCATTTATTTATTAGAGAGAGAGAGAGCATGAGCAGGGGGAGGGGCAGAGGGAGAAGCAGACTCCCCGCTGAGCAGGGAGCCCGATATGGGGCTTGATCCTAGGACCCTGGGATTGTGACCTGAGCTGAAGGCAGACGCTTAACTGACTGAGCCATCCAGGCGCCTCAGCAGTTTCTTTAAAAAAAAAAAAAAAAGTATTTATTTGAGAGAGCGAGCGTGCACAAGCGGGGGAGAGGCAGGTGGAGAGGCAGAGGGAAAGGGAGAGAGAGAGAGAATCTTAAGCAGACTCCGTGCTGAGCACAGAGCCCAACTCAGGGCTCGATCCCATGACCCACAGATCATGACCTGAGCTGAAACCAAGAGTCAGATGCCCAACGAACTGAGCCACCCCAGAACCAATAAAGATTTTATTTTTAAATAATCTCTACACCCAGTGCTGGGCTCGAACTCACAACCTCAAGATCAAGAGTTGCATGCTCTTCCTACTGAGCCAGCCAGCCATCCCTAAGCGCTTTCAATTTATGAAAAAGGTCTGTCATAAAAAATTGGCAGAGCCTGTTTACTCGGTCAAACTATTCAGCCAAATCAAATTTACTTCCTATCAGAAAAATTTCGACTAATTTTCCAACTCAGACATGCTTATACACATCACAGTGAGAGCAGACCACCTCTGAAGTCTTTAATTTTAAACAGACAACCAGAAAGATGAGGAGTGGTGCTAGGCCACGAGTTGGTGGCCTTGCTGAAATGAAAGCTGCCCTCTTCAATATTCTCCATCACCGCTTCCCGGCTCTCAGAGGACTCTCCTTCAGGGCCAATGCATCCTCAAACTAGTCCTCTGTTTGGTCTGCTGAGGACTGGGATAGCCCGAGGCACTGACTCTTCCTAAGATTTGGAAAGGCAGGTGGTGTGCCCTTCTTTTTTTTTTTTTTTAAGATTTTATTTATTTATTTGACAGAGAGAGACACAGCGAGAGAAGGAACACAAGCAGGGGGAGTAGGAGAGGGAGAAGCAGGCTCCCCGCCGAGCAGGGTGCCCGATGTGGGGCCCGATCCTAGGACCCCGGGATCACGACCTGAGCCGAAGGCAGACGCCTAACAACTGAGCCACCCAGGCGCCCCGGTGGTGTGTCCTTCTGCTCCAGAAAGGAATCCTGAAAGGTGGTGTGAGAAAGGGGAGCCAGCATGCCACAGGCACACTGTCAGATCGAGTTGGGATGGAGGGTGTATGGAAGCGGGAACTCTGGGAATGGATTCCTTCACACTGTCCTTGCCAGAGTAGCCCCAGGAAGTCTCAATGTACCCCCAGGAACACACGTGGCCTGGTTTGTAGGCAGCTGTACTCATGTAATAGTAGTAATCTACCACAAATGGGTGACAAATCACTGGTCAAGAGACAGGGATTGTTGGATTCAATAAAAAACAAGAATCAGAGTCATGCAGTTTACGTATGACAGTTGAAACAAAAGGATAATTCCAGAATGAAACTTTAAAAATGGAAAAGTTATAAAGCAAATATAAATAAAAGGACACCAGGTTAGCAATTCTGACATCAGACAAACAGAATTTAAGGAGAAAAACGTGATCAAGGATCCAGAGGAATATTAATTACTAGAAAAAATAATCATGACCATGTACGTATGTACTATAGACTCAACTCTGTAAAGTAACTGAAAAATCTGGGGGAGAAATAGTTAAATAAATAATCCTAGTGAAGACTTAAAAATACATGATTTCTTAGATACTTTTTAACATAGAGAGATACAAGGTAAAAAAAAAAACAAACACAGGAGGCATTAGTTCCCCACTCAGATGGCCCTTATTTTAAAGTTTTATTTGTTTAAAGTTAGAAAACTCAAACTACAGATGATACAGAAGGTAAATCAAGGCCCCTCTCATCTCCCCTGGCCCTTTCTCCCCAAATATAACCCTTGTTGACACCGGGGAAATGGTGTGTGGACTCCAGTTCTCAGTATCCCAGCCCAGTGTTGCTTTTGTTTCATCTCTGTGTCCCCTTGAGGAGCACGGACTCAAGTCAGTCCTGCTTTGGACAGAGGAACTTGAGCAACGTAACATCTCAGACAGTGGTGCATGCGCACTGTAACATGCATGAGCCACGAAGACCAGGCAGAGGGAAAGAAGCCAGTCACAGAGAACCATATATTCTATGATTCCATTTATGTGATATGTGCAGAGCAGGCAAATCCATAAAGACAGAAGCAGATCTGTGGTTGTCTAGGACTGGGGGAAGGGATTAGGGGAACGTGGGGAGTGACTGCTAATGAGTACCGAGCTTGCTTTTGGGGTGACCAAAATGTTCTCAAATACATCGTGGTGATGGTGGCAAGACTGGATATACTGACACCACCGAACTGTACACTTTAAGTGGGTGGAATTCCATGGTTTGTAAATTATATCTCAATAAAGCCATTATTAAAAAATGCTCCAGGGGCGTCTTGGGTGGCTCAGCCGGTTAAGTGTCTGACTCCTGGTTTCTGCTCGGGTCATGATCTCAGGGTCATGAGATCGAGGCCCGAGTCAGGCTCTGCGCTCAGTGTGGAGTCTGCTTGAGATTCTTTCTCTCTCCCGCTCCCTCTGCCCCTCCCCACCCCCCACACGTGCTCTCTCTCTCAAATAAAGATTAAAAAAAAAAAATGCTCCAAACACTGATTGAAAACGCTTTCAAATGGGTTATAAATTAACAGTGGGACTTTAGGATTATTGGAGAAAACCAGCCCACCATTTTGGCTCCCATCAGAAACAATGCTCAGTAGAAAGGACCTCAGTAGAAAGTAGAAAGGGTGACAATTCTAAATTATTTCAGCTTTTGAGAAAGTGAAGAGAAAATACAATGAGGCAAGGGCACTTACAACTAAAAAGGCCTCCCCAGAACACAGCAGGTGCAGTGTCTGCACTCAGGCTTCAAGGCGAGTCTATGAACTGGACCTGAGGACTACTCATTTCTCAAGCCATACGCCGAGTACTTTACTGTTTCCAAACCTTCTGCCTCCTTTCAATGGTTTCTAATGGTTTTACTGAGCATTTGAAGAAAACAGGACACTTGGCTGGATTTAGCGGACTATGAATTAAATCAATCCAGAGGAACATAATAATGAGAAACCATTTTTCATCATTCAAATTACTGGAGCTTTTTGTTTGTTTCTCAGAAATTTTTGTTGGTTTTGGTTTTGAGTATGTGTCATTTCTATAAATCTAACACCTGTACAGATTTGTGCAATCACTGCTACGGGAGATTGCTTCCATCCCTCCCCAAACTCCCTCTGGCTATCCCTGAGAGGTCGTTTCCCACCCCACCCGCCCCGACTTGCTCCCGGGAGCCACTGATGTGTTCTCCCGCTCAGTCCCTTTCTTCTGGCGAGTGCCACACTAATGGAAACATACGGCATGTAACTTTTTACGATGGCTTCCTTCACTCAGCATAATGCCTCTGAGACTCATCTGAGTTGCGTTTTTTAAGTTTTGTCTTTTTTTTTGTTTTTGCAGGCTAGTTTTCTGTTGTATGGCTATATCACAAATCGTTTCTCCATTAAGTTCAAGAACATCTGAGTTGGTCTTGGCCGTTATAAACAGAGCTGCTGTAAACAGCCATGCACACACATACAGGTTTCTATTGAACCTAAGTTTTCATTTCCATAGGGAACACACAGAGGATTAAGACTGCCGGGTTAAATGGTGAATTTTATAAGAAACAGTCGCACTGTTTTCCAGAATGGCTGTACCATTTTCCTTCCTACCAGCAATGCAGGGGATATCTTGCTGCTCTGCACCCCCATCAGCCTCTGGCGCCCTCGATATTTTCTTATTGCAGACACTCTAACACGTATGCAGATAGCTCGTTGTAATTTTTATTTGCACTTCTCTAATAACAGCTGGTGCTGTGAATCTTTCCACGTGCTTGTGTGCCATCTGTATACCCTCTTCGGTGATGTGTCTACTTAAGTCTTTTGCCCACTTAAAAACACAGGGCTGTTTTCTTACTGTTAAGTTCAGAGAGTTCTTTACACATTCTGAAGACAAGGCCTTGTGATGTGCAAATGTTTTCTCCAAATCTGTTTCTTGTCTTTTCATTCTCCTAACGTCATCTTTTACAGAATAACAGTTTTTAATTTTAATTTAAGTCCAATTTGCCTTGTTTTATCTTTTTTGGATGGTGCTTTTGTTCTTATGCATGGGAACCATTTGCCTAACCCACTGGTCATGAAGACCGTTGCAAGTTTTCTTCTAGCAGTTTCATGGTTGGACATTTAGATTTAGAGTCCATTTAGAGGTAACTTGGGTACAACGTGTGAAGATTGGGCCAAAGTTCTTTTTTTTTTTCCCATATCGATGTCTGATTGTTCCAACTCCATTTGTTGACAAGACAGTACTTTCTCCATTGAATTGCCTTTCCCAGACATCAACTGACAACTGATTTCTGGACTTTTCATGTAAGTGTCGACCATCTCCATAAGTCCTCTTGAAAAATCCCGTGGTGAGCCGGTTGGCACTGCATACACGTCTCATCAGAACTCAGAACTCGACCAGGAACAGTGATGGGGTCCTTGACTCATCTATTTTGTGACGTAGGCTGTGGAGTATGTAACCCCTTCTCTCTGCAGGTTGGACCGCACATGGAACATTGAGATCAGTTTTTGGTATCATAATACGAGAGGTACTGGCAACCTGAAAGCATTCTGGAAGGGGGACTGAGCTGATGAGGCCAACAGGGATCCTAACACAGGAGGACAGGCTGAGGAAAATGGGGCGTCAGCTTGGAGAGATAAATGGAAAATAACAGCACTTGTTCTGGGCCTCTGAAATGGAGCTCCCTGGAAAGAAAGAGCCCTTCTTTCATGTGATCCCTAGGAGACGCTTAGGGCCAGTGGCTACAACCAGGCACTGTGCTAGGTACTGGAGTCCAGAGATGGACAAAATACGCTTTTGCTTTCAGGAGAGGGGAGCCACAGGGAAAACTATGTTGGTTTGACACAGGCCAGCCAGGCAACTGTAGGAAACCAGAGAAAATGACTTGCTTTGACTTTGATTTTGTGTGATTGCCAAAGATGGCCTATCAGCTCTATGTTCAACAAATGACTCGTTCTGTCTTTGGGTTTAACGGCCAAATGAAAGTACTGAGGTCATGTGACAGAAAGAGATCCGCCCAAGGTCTCAAACAGTGCTTGCACAACTGAGTTTGGAAACCAAGCCTCCCCATGCTTAGACCAGGATTCCTTTATACTATCTGTTAAAATTCTTAATCAGCACTGTGTTTGCTGAAGAATAAATAACCCAATGCCTTCCTGCAAATCCTGTCTCCGGGCATCTTCTGACCCTTTAGGTTTTCAGTCTTGTAGGCTCACTGCCTCAGAGGCTTTTAGGGAGAAAAGGATCCTCCACTTTGAAATTTCAACCCTTGTTTTCAGTGACAAGATAAGAAAAAAGAATCATATCAAATCAGACAGGTCTTTTCTGAAGATTTTATTTCTGCTCTGAGCTGCTTCTGGGTCACCTACTGCTCTAATTATGCTGGAAGTAAACCTGGCTTTCACGAGATTCGGGATACGGCTGGAGGAAAAAGTTGTCCAGACTACTTAAGGTCATCAGTGCACAATGGGCTCCAAGCATTCCAGGAATTCACTGATTCATGCCATAATTCATTCCGCTGGTTAACCACAAACACAGACTCACAGGGAGAACAGACACCACTGACAGATTTGGTCTTATTAATACACCCAGGGCAGGATGGAGCAGGAGAAGAGTAACACTTGGGTTTAAGGCTAGTCCCTCCCCAAGCTCCTCAAGTGAGCAGCATGGAACAGGAGAAAGGCAGGACCCGAAGCTCCCAGCCCCACTTCTTCCCTTCTAAGGTGTGCTCACTCCAAAGGGAAGCAACAACGCCAGGGCTTTCCAGCTGACGGAGTTCTGGTGAGGATCAGTGGAGATGATGGATGGGCAAAGTGCCTTGCACACTGAGAAGCACTGTATCCACGTGAGAGATTTAGTCATTTAACAAACATGTGTTGGACACCTGTTAAATGACATGCACCATGCTGAACACCAGCGATATCCAGTTAAATAAAACAGATGCCTGCACTCGAGAAGACAATGAGATGTGGCAAGGTCGATGATGAGAAAAGCGCAGGGTGGGAGGCCCGGGGGGGCCCTCGCCAGTCTGGGCAGGAAGAAAAGACAACTGTGAAGTCGGGGCAGGAAGAGAGGATTAAGGCAGGAGAGAGGGTGTCCTAGGTTCCAGAAGATATCTCCGTCTCCTTATTTAATACTTGAAACCATCTGCAGAGTGGGCACTGATTTTATTACTATGACCACTACTGTAACACGAAGCAGTGGCTTAAGGAAGCTGCTAACTGTCCCACAACGCACAGCCCCCACAACAGAGTGACCCAACCCAGTCTCCACTGTGCCAGGCTGCAAAAGCCTGCTGTGAAGGAAACTGAGGCCCGCAGAGGAGAAGCAGCTAGTCCAAAAGGCTGCAGTCGGTTAGTGACAGAGCTGAAACCTGAACGCAGGTCTCCTGTGACCCGGCACCTCAGACAGGTTTCCCAGGTTATATGGATACGGGTCTGCAGCTGGGCAGCACAGGAAAGGAGCACGGAGGACGACGGGGCTGACTGATGGGACAAGAAAAACTCCTGTCTCCATGGAGGAGCACCACCACCAGACAGAGCTATGAGTGAGGAAGGCAGAGAGAAAGGGGGGGACAGGAAGCAGCAAAGGAAGGAAGTGGGCAGCCGTCGGTCTATTTCTGCTCTCAGACAGAGCACCCTCTAACATTTCTATAGTGATCTGCATTTAAAGAAGCTGCTTGCACACCCATCATCACAACTAGGGAGGTGGGTGAGGCACAAATTAATATTCTTACTTTCTGGAGCCTAGAAGAGCCAAGTGCTTCACCCAAGGCCCCAGAGCTTTGCAGAGAGGCAGAACTCCATGGTAAATACTCTTGCAGGCGGCAGGTGCCTCACGCCAGCCCCACCCCAGACACCAGTTCCTCGACTTGCCTGCAGTCCGTGGAGGTAGGACAAGTCTCTGAAGGGACTCTCCTGTGAGCTCAAAGGAGAAACTAGGTACAAGAAGGCAAGCCCTCAAAAGCTGAGGAACTGACGTAGGAACAGAGAGGCACTGCAGACTGGGCTCCATTCCCTGGGTCTCAGGATCGGGGATCTAACCGCAGGTGAGTCCCTGGCTTCTCTGGGCATCCCCGCCCATCCTGACAGCCAAAGAGCCACAGTCGCCTTTAGGAGCACTCCCTGCTGTAAGAACGGAGTCCATTCTATTTTAAAATTCTCTTGTCCTGAAGCCGACGATACTACTTTCAAGTATGGCCAACAGAAGCCATTACTAGGAGGGCAGCTGCCATAGCTTAGTTCCTTAGTCTAGGCTGACAGGAAATAAAATCACTTTGTCAATAAATTAATTTTCAAAAAGCCGAAATCTTTAAAAAACCTTTGTCCAAGTTTCCAGACTGCTTTTTCAAGCAGTTTCGCAGGTAAGTGACTTAATTCCCTCTCCTGCTAACACCTCTGCTGCGCAGCCCACAGATGCGTGCGCAGAGTGCTGGGGAGCGGGCACCAGGCTGGGCAGCAGGGCACAGACTACAGCGGCTCTAGGGCCTCAGGCAGACCGGGCACCGTTCAGAGCCCTGCTGCCCTCCTCGGTCACGTGCGGGGCTGAGCGCCCAGCCCACTGGAGCACGCCGGGCGCTGACGCCCCGGAACTATTCTGAGCCTCGACTGGTCTGTCTGCGTGTCTTCATTTCTACTCTGCTGATGAAGGTTAAATACAACAAGGAATGGGAATGGTTCTTCTTCTTTTTTTTTTTTTTTTAAAGATTTTATTTATTTATTTGAGAGAGAATGAGAGACAGAGAGCACGAGAGGGAGGAGGGTCAGAGGGAGAAGCAGACCCCCCGCCGAGCAGGGAGCCCGATGCGGGACTCGATCCTGGGACTCCAGGATCATGACCTGAGCCGAAGGCAGTCGCTTAACTGACTGAGCCACCCAGGCGCCCGGGAATGGTTCTTGAAAAGCAGACCACTTCACTGGCCAGAGAAGCTCGTCACAGAGGTGGGATGCTGAAAACTCTGCTTTATTAATACTACTACCGGCCGTTTGTACTGACGCCAGCTGACTCCTGCGCAGGCACCCTGGGCACCGGTTCCTAATCTAGGAAGCGCCCTCAGTGCGTTGTCAGGCAAGGTCCTGCACGGACTGCACCCCGAGTACTGAGCATGAGCGTCAACGTCTGCAGGAGTTACACTGTTCCCCGTCCCAAAGCCAAACAGAGTTATCCCTGTGGCCTCATTCTCACTAACTTACACAGTAATGGGGTCTTCTTAGTAGAGAGGGGGAATTACATTCCACATGACCCTGGGTGTGCGTCCTCCCAAGCAACAGCTACCATCTGACACTCATTTCCTAGCGTGTGGCACTCTCTCCAATCAACTTCCAGCAACTTCCATTTCATCAGTCTGGATCTAGCTAATAACAGAGTTCAGGATTTAAAAATGAAAAAAAAAAAAAAAATCCCGTCATCCAGGCCTGGAATCTATGAACCAATGTATTTTTTTTTTTTAAAGATTTTATTTATTTATTTGACAGAGAGAGACACAGCGAGAGGGAACACAAGCAAGGGGAGTGGGGGAGGGAGAAGCAGGCTTCCTGCCGAGCAGGGAGCCCGATGCGGGGCTCGATCCCAGGACCCCGGGATCATGACCTGAGCCGAAGGCAGACGCTTAACGACTGAGCCACCCAGGCGCCCCACAATGTATTTGTTTTTGACACATGCCCCTAAAATCTTTTCATATTAACAATAGGCACCCAAGTCTGTGGCCTCTGCCTCCTCTGGGTGTCCACACACGCAACACTTCCATGGAAACTTCTCAAAGTCACTGGTCTTGAAGTCACCTACTAGGCAGTGACTCGATGCAGCTTCTCCCTTTGCCAGAGCCTCAAGGAGTTCATAAACTGTCGCTCCTCACAAAACATTTCAGCTCTTGCTAGTAACACCCCACCTCTACTCCCACCCAATCTCCGTCTTTTTAACACTGAGTTCACTGACAGGAAATGCGCCCTTGATCAAGGTTCTGCCCAAACTGCTTCAGAAGAGAAGGGGCCTACGGAGGGGCAGACAGCCCCCCACTACATCCATTGGTGTCTATCACCGCAGTTCTGTCCTCTGGGAAACCCTGTGTGGCAGCCCATTCACAGCACCTCTTCAGGGCCCGGCTGGAGGTGGGGGGCCTGCAGCGGGCTGTTTGAGGGGCCAGGCGAGCTGGGGCAGGGCCTGGGTTGGCTCCTCTCTGCAGCCCCACCCTGAGTGTGCTCAACCTATGTTTATTTTCCTGCAGACTTTGGTCAAAGTCCTCTGGACACTTTTCACACGGGATTCTGGAGCAAGGGGTTGTTGTTTTGTGTGTATGTGTACATGTTTAAGCAAAATCCGTTTAAGAAATACTACATGCCATGAAAAATTACAATATTTACTCCGATCCCAGCTCCCTCAACGGGAGGCAACTAGAGGCACATGGTGAGAGGTACTGTAGGTCCAGCTCCAGACCATTGCAGTAGAGTGAATACTGCAACAACGTGAGGGCCCACGCAAGTCATGTTCCCACTCTACTGCAGTCTGGTAAGTGTCCAGTCGTACTGTGTCAACAAGAGCAATGTACATACCTTAATTAAAAATACCTTATTGCTAAAAAAATGCTAACCATCTGCGTTTTTGGTGAATTGTAATCACTGATCACAGATCCCCGTAACAAATATAATAATGAAAAAGTTGGAAATATTGTGAGAATTATGTGAAAAAATGTGAAGCTCTTGAAAAAATGCCACCAATGGACTTGCTGGATGCAGGGTTGCCACGAACATTCAATTTGTACAAACACCCTGCAGTATGTGAGAACTGCAGTAAGAAGAAGAGGTGGTCTGTACTGGGTCCCAGTACCAGGTGCCCCTTTCATGTACACTCTTTCCCAACCACCCCTTGCACATTCAAGCATGTGTGTGCATCCTGCTCCACACCTGCAGTGCACAGATGGGCTCTGGGAACCCAGACAACCCCTGGTACTGGATGCAATGCTGTAGTTTGAGCATGTACTTTTTTAGGGGATTGTATTAATAACTTCCAGTAATTTCTCGAAGGTGCTCCTGACCTCCAAGAAGAGACCTTCCCACCACAAAAGCATATGAATTGAATTGCCCCCAGCCCAGGGACTGCTACTGAAGCACTGTCATCTCCTCGCCCTGCTGGGAGATCACTGAGCCCACACATGAGGGGGTTTCAGGAGGCAGCGTCTCCACTGTGCTCTTGCCAGTAACACAGAAATCTGGAGCAATCTGAGAGTATTTGGAAACTTCCAGTATCCACGCAAATGTGATACAGAGCAAGGAACACTGCATAAATCTGGGAATTCTGTTTGGCTGGCACTCTGAAGTCCATTTGCTAAACACTACAACGTAACACATGTCCACGAGTCACTTTCTAGATCTCAGTTCCCCGGGACTCCAGAGCTGCACTGTCTCATCCCACAGCCTCAAGCCACACATAAGCAGGAGCTCTTGAAATGTAGCCAGTCCTGAGAAATGATACTGACCTAAAAGACATACCAGACTTCAAAGACTTACTATAAAAAAGTCAGGCTATATAGCTCTTTAGTAATTGTTCCTTTGGTTACACGCTGAAATTACACTATTTTGGATATAGTTAGCCACATCATTAAAATTAATTTTGTCTGTTCTTTTAACTTTTCTTATTTTTAAAGATTTTATTTATTTATTTGAGAGAGAGAGAGAGCAAGCACAGAGGGAAAGTGAGAGAGAGAAGCAGACTCCCCGCTGAGCAGGGAGATGGTTGTGGGGCTCGATCCCAGGACCCTGACATCATGACCTGAGTTGAAGGCAGACGCTTAACCGACTGAGCCGCCCAGGCGCCCAAGTTCTTTTTACTTTTCTTAATAGGGCTACTAAATATTTACAATTCCACGTGTGGCTCGCATTTGTGGCTTGTGCTATGTATGTCTCTGATGGACAGCACTGGTCTATGTTCTCCATCAATGAGTACTTAATTTCCACCTTATGAAATATTTTATTCTCTGCAAATCAAAAGCACAGCTTTCAGATGGAATTTTCTAAGTCAGGCATTGTAATTGGCGCACAAAAAAATAGTTCACCAAAAATACCAGGGAAAATACACTAAGTCAGACGAATTTATTTATGGGGTCTAAGTTCATGGTGAAATCTGCTTAGCAATACCCAGTTAAAATTGAAATGTCACATCCAGGACATACCTCTAATACAATCTCTTTTTAAAGACATTTATTGAGCTCCTACTGTGTGCTGGGCCCTTCACATTTATCATCATTTCCATTAAACACAAGAGGACTGAGGCTCAGAGAGCAGCTCAAGACCACTCACCCAGTATGTGCAGGCCTCCTTGAACCCAGGTCTGCATACCACAGCACGCTCTGCCTCATTGCTCCCTCAGCTTTTTGCATCACACTTTACAGTTTACAAAGTACTTTCAGATGTATTATATCATTCAATTATCCAAACTGTTCCGTGAAGTATACATGGAGGTTATCCATCACCATATTCAAAGGAGGGCATTGCAAGCCCAGGGGGATGAATTTGCCCTATGTCTATGTCTCACAGCTAACTAGAGCATAATCTTACACCAGGAGTTCCGGAAAAAAGTTCAGTATCTTTTCAAAAGTTTCCTCTCTGCTCTACCAACCATAACTTTCTCCTTTTAATTAATACTGACTGGTTTCCTGGTCTCAGAGACGAATGGAACGATGGGAGGGCCTTTATTGTCAATAATAAACATATTTATATGCAATGACAATGCAACTATTTCTAAACACATATTACTGTACATTATATATTCCCTTGATTATGTAACCTTATAGCATGCTATTATATGTATTATTACATCCATGGGTTTGTTTGCATTGGAGCCTGCCTATGGTATCATACCAATGTGAAAGAGGAAGAAACTGAGGCATAGAACTACTTATGGATCAAACAAATTAAGAACATAGGTAGTAAAGGTCATGAAGGGTGGAACGGAGAAGCATCAAGGAGAAACCTTTCCTCTTGGTCCCTAATGTCCCAGGGAAGGTGTCTGGCCAGCCACACTTTGGTGCAGACTGGGAAAATGTAAAAGCAAAAGGATAGGAAGATCCATAAAAAGGCTTAATTTCTTGGGAGTGAATTGTATTCATTGTGTGGGAGTCAGGTTGTGTTTTATCATTTTGTTCTGTTTGTCCAGGTGAGTTTTCTGAAGAGCCATGAGCAGCCACCCTCTGCCCTCTCTGTGCCCTAGTGCCTCAAGTCAAACGTGGGGAAAACAGTGAGAACCAGAAGTAATGCAAATCCAAGAGGAGCAGATGTAGCCTGAGTGCAGCCCAGAGGGGAGGCTGGTCTAGTATAGAGGGAGCGGATGAGGGCAGAGGAGTAACCGCCCAGCATATTACGATCAAGGAGTGAGGAGGCGTTCAGAAGAGAAAAAAGTACAATAATTTTAAAGTGCTCAAAAACAAGCAGGACAGAGAAAGCAGAGAAACAAACGGAGCTTGTGAGAGTCTGCAGAGGGGAGCAAAATGCCTGCAACACGACCACTCTGTACGGAGGCATCTGGCAAGCGCGCACAGGGGTGGAGACCAGCAAGGCCAAGAGCAAGGCCACAGGCTCAGCCACACCACCCCCGATGCACAGCCAGAGAGAAGAGATGGGCTAAGATGTCAGCCGAGTCCCAGCAAAGAAACCACCAGCCACCCCTCCGTGTGGGGGAGGGGCGTCGCCGCTGCTGTTTCCTTAGAACTTGCCCACGAGGTGTTTACTAGACACTTGAGCAGCTACTCTTTTACCTGTACTGTGCATCTGAGTTACCCATTTTATTTCAAGTTCCACCTTATGAATCCTAACAAGGATTGCTGTAATTAGGAAATGACTGAACTTCATCTTAACCAATAGTGGGAAAGCCAGAAAAACTGAAATTATGGGGTAGGTGAGGAACCTTGTTTAAACAGCGTTTATCATCTGTGGGTTCTCTGAAAAGCCTGACTGTTCTTATTCATCATCTGTTTTCCCTTCACATCTCATGCTCAGTTGGTGTGCTGGTTAATGACTATTTTCTTCTCTAAACTGTTACGTGCAGGGGCCAGTCTCTTGATATATTCAAGAGAACCCAAAGGAAGTTATAAAAGTATCAAGAACCTAAAACTTGCCACCAAATTTCTAATCCTTGTGGGTAAACACAGCCATATTCTTTAACACACACACACACACACACACACACACACACTGAAATCCCAGGGCACAGAGGGTCCAAAACTGTACCCGAGACCATCCCAGATAGCTTCCCACCCAAGCTGGGGCCTCTGTCCAGTGCTTAAGGATCTCAGTTGAAGTTCCAGTATTATTCTGTTTGAGCTTTTTATTATGAGCTGTTATTAATTTTTCAATTAATAAAATTAACTTATTAAAAAGAAAAATGTTTAAAGGGGCAAAGGGACAGGTGAAGTGCAAATGGGTCGCAGCCCTGCTTGCCATGTTAAGAGAACACCAGATTTGGGACTCAGCCCTGGTGGTCACGACCAAGTGGACATAGGGGTGGTGGTGCTGGCCTGCCGTGCCCGCCAGCCTCAGCTGCTCGCCCCCTTGTCCCTGCTCTTTAATACAGCAGGTCAGGGTGTCTGCAGCCCAGCAGAGCTGGGAAAGTCTGCCCAGAGAACAGCATGATTAAGATCAGTTTGTCTGAAACCTGCCATATTAGTTTTGCCCATGCTTAGCAAATTCTCTCCACTTGCCACAACTTCTTTAATTTCTGGTTTCTTCTCCTAATTCTACAGGGCATGCTCAGTGTGGTGCTTCATTAAATAGAGCTGGTCGCCAGTGCCTCTGGCTCCCTCAGCAGGTGCCCGGGATCCAGGATCCAGCTCTTCATCCGCAGGCTTACTATCCAGGGCTGATTTCTGCACAGCCTTTCCTGGTCTACGCTTCCCCTTGTTACAGGGCCAGGGAAGAAAGGCAACAGAATCAGAATTAGTAGATGTGAGTTCTAGTCCTGGCTCTGCTACTAACTTACCTGGTGACCATGACCAAGTTCTGACCCTTTCTAGGTTTATTCTCATCTGTAAAAGGGAGGTAATTTCTAACTAGCTGAGTGTGGTGTTAATTCAATAATATATTGTAAATGAGCTCTGGGCACTTTATGGCTGAATCAACAGAAGCTACCTGAGCTGTATCCTAAGGTCTAGCTCTGAATGGATAAAAGGAGATAACCATGTGTTGCCTGGACACAGAGGGTGTTTAGTATCCCCTCTCTTTCCCACTGGAAATGTCTCAAGGGACCCTGACAAGTCTGCTTCAGGGAAGTGAGAAGTAAACACTGTGTCCAAACAAGTGTCTCCTAGAGTTCTAAACCAGGGGTTATTTAAGGAGCTCTGCTGGTTCTCACACTGCCTTTTCTTCCTCGAAGAGCTCACCCCAGGCCTTCACGGGCTGTCCCTCAGACGTGGTCTTGAGTACCCTTAACAGCCTCCTTTCTTTCTTCTAATGGTACGTCTTACTCAGCTCAGGCTGCCGTAACAAAACACCAGACCGGGGGGGGCTTAGAAGCAGAGATGTACTTCCCCACAGTTCTAGAGGCTGGAAGCCCAAGATCGAGGTGCTGGCAGGGTCGGTCTCCCCTGAGGCCTCTCTCCGTGGCTTGCAGATGCCACCTCATCCCCGTGTCCTCACCTGGCTTCTTCTCTCTGCGAGAGCACCCCTGGCTCCCCTTCCTGGCATCTCTTCTTATCAGGACACCAATCCTATTGGATCAGGGCCCCACCCTTAAGACCTCATTTAACCGTAATTACCTACTTGATTAACCCACTCAACTGATTAAGTAAGCTTCATTACCTACTTATCTCCAAATACAGTCACACGGGGGGCTAGGGGCTTCAACCTATGAATTTGGGGTGGGGACACAATTCAGTCCAGAACAGGGTCCAAGACCACAGTCCTCAGTTAAACACCCAGATGGATACAAAACTGTGAATGTGGTCTGGTGATTCTGAAGATGGACGGCATGGTCACCTCTCTGGAGAGAAAAGTGATACAAGTTTTAGTCTGCTTTTTATTTATCTTGCACAGTCTTGTATATTCTTTGGGATTCTCTAGGTTCTGACAGATACTAGTGGGGAAAAATGGAATTTATTGGTTCATATAGTAAAAAAAAAAAAAACACAAGGCTTCTGATTAAGCCTGGCTTCAGCAGAGCTGAGAGCCTGAAACACACACGCCATGAGAACTCCAGGTCTTTGGCCGTCACTGACTTCTGTCTCCCTCTCTGTGGGCTTCATTCTCAGACACACTTCCCCACATGCTGGCTGCCAGGGACTTGAGGCTTTCTTGGTCCCAACAGCTCTTGACCCCGGAAAAAAGCCAAAATGAAACACAGAAAACGGCATCTTTCCTAATAGTCCTAGCCCGAGTACTATGGAGGACTCCTGGATAACAGACCTGCCCCCAAACCAATCGCCACGGCTAGGAGACTCAGTCCAGGGGGTGTGCCAGGTGTGAGACTCGGTGCCGAGGGGGTGGGGCTAGGCCCGCACACACCACACGGCCTGTCAGACTGCTGGGGGTGGAATGCTGGCCCCTCTCCACCCCACCCCGCCTCTCCAAACAGGCTGTGGGCAAAACACAGTCTCTGTAGGAGGAACAGTTCCAGCTGTAGCGGTCTAAGGAATGATCTGATTGGTCTCCCTTCTTTTTAATTTCTAGATCTTTGTGCAACATCTTACCTATTAGAATGATCTCAAACTCCTATCTGCCTCTTTTGGCCAGGGGCTAAAAAACAAATGACTTATTTGAAGCAGGTAAAGAAGGCCCTCACCCCTCTCTCCATCAGTAGGAACTGCACTGGTATGCAAACTTGCAGCAAGTTTCTCTTCCTGACAGTCTTTGAAAAGAGGAAACATCAAGAGTAATTACATCAAGAGTGTGGCACATTAGAAATTCCTTTAAAAAACACACACGCAGATGGGCACATCTGAGGGAATGAGCAGTGTTAAAAAAAAAAACCTAACAACAACAACAAAACCAACACATGCACACTGTTGAATGAAATATACCATTCTGGAACTGTCCAAAAAATTTCTTGCTGCCAGGGACATGTCAGAAAAATACAAAATAAACTGCCTTAGCAGTCCAACTTGGGGTGCAAGAAAGTGAATGAGCGAAACATGGTTCCTGATATTCCAACTGCATGATCTCATTAAACTCCAAAAACATAAAAACCAGCAAAAACACAATTTAGAAGGAAAATTCAAGGAACAAAGTATCATTTTTTAAGAAGTTTCACTGCATGTCAATTAGATCTCAATAAAACTGAAAGAAAAAAAAAAAAAGGTTCAGTTGTAACGTACCAGTTATAGAACCCAGAGACAAAGAAGGCAAAATCCACTCATTCATCCAACAACTGTTAACTGTCCTGCAAACAGCTGGTGGATGCTGTGCTAAGGTACTAGGACAGAAATGAATTGGTAAATAACAATTAAAAACAACAACTTTGAGTTTCATTGTTCACAAAGCATTTCTGCATCTAAAATCACACTTTCCCTCACAATGATCCCATTTTACAGGTAGGGCAAATGAGACTCCAGAAGAACAAATGAATAGCCAGTAAGAGCAGGAGCCTGAATTCATGCTCACATGAGACTTCTTTTAACTTCTTCCACTTATGGATTTTGCTCTGCAAACTCTCTCCTTCCCCCGATTTCTAATTTCCAGGCTCTGAATCTCCTTCCGCTGTAGCACAATTTTTGAATGTCGACTAAAAATCAAGTGTTAGGCAATAGAAGTTCCTTCATTGAACGGATGTGTAAAGCTGGGGGCGAAACTCCCACCCCACGGGACTTCTCAGAGCCTTCGTGGGACTGTGCACTGTGCTTCTCCAGGGCAGCTGGGGCACGGTTTTTCTCAAACAACTGACCACGGAACTCTTGTTCCCCATGAAGCCTCTGTATGACTAAGATGACTGTCAAAAGCATGCCAGCTCTGGGTGATGCTGCTTCTGTGAGTCAGCTGGTGTGTGCCTTGGTTTTTGTTATCTGTGAAACAGCAGCTCTGTCCCAGGATTATGAGGACAGTGGTACGTGTGTTTATGCATATGAAGTGCTGAGCAGGTTGCAATGGTCAAAGTTAAGGCTCAGTAAAGGTGACATAATCATTTTTTTCCACGAAACAGTATATAAAACAAGTATCACTAGAGTACCTGACAGCTTTTCCTTGTTTTACGAAGTCAGGGTTGGAGGCAGCTGTGAAATGACAAAGCAAACACTGGCTCTTTAGTTTGAAGCTTTGGATCCGATTTCCAGCTCTGCCACCTAAGCACGTTGGGAAAGCACTCTAGCCTCTCGGAATCTACCGGGGTGCTTCCGAGGGGAGCTGATAATGGTAACCCCCAGCCCGCAGGCCTGCTGGAAAAATGAGGGGCGACAACAGAAGGACCTGAAAACCCCAAGTGTGGTCTTGTTTGTACTGGAATCAGGACGAGTCAGAAACATTTCATTTAAATACGTAAGGGCATTTTAAGTTTCACATGCATTTTTATTAGCTCATAGACTTTTGTAAATCCCTACAGTTTTGAAAATCTACCACCTAGTGCTTTTAGGCCTTCCTGTCGATCTACTGCCTGGACCAATTCTGCTCATTCAAAAGCAGGGCCTGCTCACTTGACTCAGTAGCTCTTTTGGAATCCTAATCAGGTCTCCATGCCGCAAAGTGAACAGACATCAAGAAGGCAGCAACGATCCTCTTTACTGCCATTTCCCCTTCCAGGGCCTGTAACAATGACTGACACATGGCCGGAGGTTAAAGAGAAAAGTAATAAAAGGTGTGGAGAAGGCATGATGCACCCAGCCCTCCTCAAGTGGGACAGATGGGATGCAGATGGATCAAATATTCTTTCTCCCTTCAAGTAACCTTCACTCTACTCGAGAAAATAAGACTGAGGAAGATTAAATATCAGATTACACGTGATGGACCTCGAGTGCTGTACGGGAGTTTAGAAAGAACAGAGAAATTCATGTGGATAAAGAGGTCAGGAAAGAAAGTACGCACAGAGCTGGGTTTCAAAGGACTTCACGGGCAGACGACAAAGGCTTCGAGATGAGGAAGTAAGGTGGTATGTGCAGATCCGTATCTAAGCCAGGTTCCCTGGGGCAGCAGGAAGGTTCCTGGGAGCTGAGCTTTAAGAGAGCATGCAGTCAGGCCACGGAGGGCTCCATGTGCAGGAGAAAAGGACCCGGACTGCCAATGGACAGAGTTATAGTATAACCTGGTCCCCAAAGTAGGATATGTTCTCCTCGGTCCCCATCCTTCTTGAAGCAAGCTGTACTCAAGTCTTCAGTCAGGACAGGGAGGAGCTGATTCCCACTTGGTTCACACCAGGGATCTGATTATCATGAATGTTCCAACCAACACCAGGAAAACAAGGTTCTCACCTGTAGCAAAATGTGTCTACCTTCCTCTACCTTGGGAATCTCTACTTCCCTCACTTCAACAAGTTGGAGAATGATAAAAGCAAGAGGTCTCCACTCTTCGGCTTGGGAAGTGCTCCAAGTTTCTGACCATGGAAGCATCCTGTCTCCAGGAAAAGGAATTTCATCACTGAGTACAAAGACTTCTTTAAATCAGAGTCTGTTGGATGTCCTGATCATCATAAAGTACCCTAACCACACAGTTTTACCCATCTCCCCATCTCCCTGAAGGCTTTGTCTTGACTTGTACAAGCTTCTGAACTACTGCATCCAGTCAAGACAGAGACCTGAGCACAACTTAGGAACACTCAGTAGGGAGGCCTGGAGGTGATGCCCAGCTTCCTGCTCCTGGTTCCTTCCTGGCTCCCCTGGGGTGCAGCCTGCACACCACTGGCCAAGACATGATCTTCGACGATGGAGGAGCTCCAAGGTTTCCTGTTTTCTCCAGGGCTCCCCACAGAAACGCAGGCTGTCTTTTTTCTCTTCCAGCACTTGTGCTGATGAAGATGGAGGGAGGCTGGTGGCGAAGAACGCACAGCCAGATCAACGCCGGCATTCCGCAGGCTCTGAACTGGCTGACTGGAGTGAAAACATTCCTCTCGCTTATAAACAAGTACAAAGTGAACTCCTCACAGTCAAACGACTAGTTGTGCAGTTACTGAACCCAAGAAAGACCATGAACCAGCAGGAGCTCAGTTCAGACCAGACGCCGTAGTCTGTACCAGCCACACACTGAACACTCCTGGATCTGTGAGTTCTAATGCACACGTAATAGTACATCTCTGGGTCTGGGGCTCTCAACTTTCCAAAGCTTCCATATGGCCACTGTCTTATTCTCTCTGAACCCCATCTCTATAAAAAAATATGATTTCTGTTTTCTGGGGGGACAAGCGAAATCCCAGCGAAGGTAAGTGACTTATCTAATGTAACATGGTATCACTAGGCCTGAGGGTTTGCAGACTCCCAAGCTCAACCGCCTTCTGCGAACTCTGACGGGGAGGGTGCAATCAGCATTACTGGCAGGACCCAACACAACGCACGCACCTAGGTCCTACGTCTGGGTATCTGGACTCAGTAGGGCTGAGGTGCGGCCCGGGCCCCTGTGTTTAGATCTTTTTTTTTTTTTTTAAAGATTTTATTTATTTATTTGACAGAGAGAGATAGCGAGAGCAGGAACACAAGCAGGGGGAGTGGGAGAGGGAGAAGCAGGCTTCTTGCTGAGCAGGGAGCCCGATGTGGGTCTCGATCCCAGGACCCTGGGATCATGACCTGAGCTGAAGGCAGACGCTTAACGACTGAGCCACCCAGGCGCCCCCTGTGTTTAGATCTTGATGGGCCCTCCCAGTTGAGAACCATCACACAGAATCCTGGACTTGAGGATCTTCAGTAGCTTCTCCCCACGTCCAACAGAACGGAAGCCCCCTCCCCAACGTATCCTGTCACATGGGCAACAGCTCCTTCTTGTTGGAAAGGTGTAATTCACTCCGTACCCACCCCCCAATGGAAGAGACCTCACACGTTGTCGTACCTGTCCAATACAGCCCACATGCATTCAACAGACATTTATTTCCGACAGCAGACTCTGGAAATAAAGAGACACAACACAGAGGAATGCAGAACAATGAATTCTCGGCTGTGGCCAGAGTACGTAGGCACTGGGGGAATGTCCACACCTGGGGGCGGTTCTGGCTCTACTATGCTCATTGGACAGAAAGCACCAGACTCTCATGTGTCAACTGCAAGGAACTTAATCTCTCAGACCACTCAATCTGCAAGCGGACCAAGCCAGGGTCCGGGCGCGCAGCTGATTAGTCACATCATGGTTGGTTTGCTGTGGCATAAACATTTCAACCAACAGGGTTATCTTCCAAGGCCTGATTTCTGGCACTCTGCATCTGCGCACCTCTGGGAGGTGCTCCATTCTTGGTGTGGCAGGCCTCTTTCCTGGCTCCTGTGCAATTTCTAGCCCAGGATGAGGGTCTAACTAAATGCTTGGCTACTTAAGGGAAATTAAAGGAATTAATTTACTGAGTATCTACTAAGGCACCTTGCTAGATGCTTCATGTAAGAAATGTCCTTTAATCAGCACCATAACTCCGGTAGGTAGGCAATACCCCCACTTTACAGACAGGCAGACCAGAGCACAAAGAGCCTAAGTAACTTGCTCAAGGTAGCAAGACTAGAGGAGAGGCAAAGGTGCCAGCACCACTTCCCATGAATGTCACGTGCACCCTGAAGGTGAAAAGGGTTTACCTCTACAAAGTAGTGAACTTCAGGGCAGAGAAACCACCAATCGTGAGGAAGACAGAACAGACCTGGTTCCTCTGAGAAGGGGAAAAATCTCTTCTCAGCCCAAGCGTGGCTGGGAGCACACACCGTAGCCCGCTCCCACACCTCGGCTCCTCCCCTCCCTTATTTTCATCCACCCAGACCCCACACTTCTCCAGAACTCACTCAAGAGATACGTCCTCCTAAAAGTCCCCCTTAACTCTCCATACAGCAAAACCACATCCTCCTCTTTCCCATGCACCTTATCAGTGTCCCTAAGAAATTTATCTTACTTTTCAATGTTCATTTGTCTTTGGCTACCCCACTCCATACTTCTGGTGTTGGTTCAGCACCTTTTCAGGACGGTAAATGTCTGCATATTTGCAGTTTCTACTATGGCTTATATTTAGTAAATGTTTAGGAAGTGTTTTTTCAGTGAATGGTCATCCTGATTGCAAAAAGGCCCGCCCTCCTTCCAAAAGACATATACAGAGTGTTCTGAACCTACACAGTTGGGAGATGCTTTTGCAAGTATCCTAAGTAGCCAGCAAGACTCCCACGGATCCAGGTTGGCATCGTATTCCGGGACTCATTCCTCTGAATGAGTCCAGTTAAAGTCTTTCCTCCCAAGTTTTGTTCTGTTGTGTTTAACATAAGAGATTATGACAATGCTAAGCAATGAAAAATGGGGAATGGAAATCAGAACTGTTTTAAAAAGTAACATCTGAACCAGTTAAATATTAACTAATCAAGCTTCCATTAATTCCAAAATATAAAATACAAACATTATAGCAAAATTTTGTCATTTATACACTTCTTTCCTATATATTACCCTCAAAGTGGTCCCTTTCCTACAAGTGAAGTAACTAAGGCCTAGAGAAATAAAGTCACTTGCCCAAGGTCACAGCTTTTTACGTTTACATTATATAAACTGAACCCAAGCCTTTGGACTCCAGATCCATGACATCGCCTCTCTTTGAGCAAAACTCAACAATAATTTTAACACTTATTTAATAACGGAGGATAGACTGATATTTTTAAATGCCATCCTAACAGCTAAATTGTTTCCCAAAATAACATTTTGCTTGTGGCTAGTCAAGCGCTAGGCAAAGCTGTCAAGTCAATGCAATCCGTCTGTCCTTCCCCTCTCCTGCTCTGCTTTTCTTTCCCTCCTCTGCCACTTCCTCCAACCAGGGGCTCCTGCTGTCACCTATTAAAAACCCACACAGCTGTGCTTTCTAATAGACCCTGGGAGACCAAAGACAGTGTGATCATAAGCTCCTCTCAGGGACTGTGACTTATATAATTCAAATTATTGTAATACCTGCAGTATCAATCTTGTGGACATTTACCAATCACTCATAACAGTTGGTAGTGATAGAAGATGACTGAGCTATGCTCCCTGACTTCCAAGAGCTCAGACTGTAGGAGGGCAGAACGGTGTGAAAGAAACACTGCTGCACAATTACCCTGTAGGAAGTACCCCAGAGAGACAGGGTGGAGGAGCGGAGGGTCAATCTATTCCACCCTAGGTGGGGGGATCTTCCACTCTTCTGTTCTCCACTTTCCCACAGACATGGAGGGGTGCCAAGAGCCAGGCACGACACCAGCTCCGGGCCCACTGGAGAGACTCAGGAAGGTGTGCCAGCTGGAAGACAGAAGGTCAGTTCACAGGGTGGCATTCCAGGCACAGAGTGTCTGGGAAGATGAACTGAATTGAAACTGATTAGACCTCCTTGCTGGGTCACTTCAGGCAAATTACCCAACCTCTCTGAGTGTCTGTCTTCATTTCTTTCATTCATTTAGCGAGTATTTATTAGATACCTGCCATGTACAAGGCACTATGGATACAGCAGTGAAGAGAAATAGATTTTTAGTTTTATTTTTTTTAAAGACTTTATTTTTTGAGAAAGAGAGGGAGAGAGAGAGTGCACAGAAGGAGAGGGAGAAGCAGACCTCTGCTAAGCAGGGAGCTCGATGCAGAGCTCGATCCCAGGACCCTGGGCTCATGCCCTGAGCCGAAGGCAGACACTTAACCAACTGAACCACCCAGGTACCCCTCAGAAATAGATTTTTAAAACCCTACCTTGTAGCACTTACAGTCTGCTAAAACAAATAATAAACAATTACAAAATTAAAATCTATAGCACGTAGATGGTGGTATATGATCTGGTGAAAAAATAAAGCAGAGTAAGGGGGAAAGGGAGTGCCCGTTGTGGGGAGGGGTATGTTAAAAACAGAAGTCATGGCCATAGCTGAGCAAAGACCCCAGGAAATGAGGAAGCAAACCATGTGGGCATCCGGAGGCATAGGCCAGGGGAGGGGACGCCTGGCGTGCTCAAGAACAGTACGAGGCCAGTGTGGCAGGAGGCGTGAAGGACACGGGACACTGTCAGAGATGGAATATGGTGGTGATAGGGCCAGGCTGAGCAGACCCTGCGAATTACCCCAAGAGCTGGGGCATGCACAGGCAGGCGGGAAGCCACTGGAAGGTTCTGAGCACAGGACTGACACAACTTGATTTGGCATTTTAAAAAGAATAACAAGTGAAGAACCGGGAGCAGGAGGACAAGGCAGACAGGAAGCTGGGAGGCCGGTTACAAGGCCACGGCGGTGAGTTGCGTGTGAGATGGTGACAGCATGGACCAGGTTGGTGGCACTGGAGACGCTGAGAAGTGGTGGGACTCTGGGCATACTTTGAGGTAGAGCTGACAGAGCTCCCCCTGACGGCTCAGACAGGAGAGTAAGAGGAGTCAGGGATGACTGAGCAGCCAGAAGGAAGGCCGGGCTGTGGACAACTAAGGAAGGTATGGCTTAGGAAAAAACACGAGAATAGTGTTAGATGTGTTGAGTTTGAGATGCCTGGTTAACTTCCAGATAGCAACACCAACCAAGCAGGGAAGACATGGGACCAGTGTGGGGAAATGTCTGGGTGGGAGGTATACGTTTTGGGGTTGTCCATATCCCTGAGGTTCTGCTTTCATTGACATTATATGGCTTAGAGTTAACACGGGCGAAGCAACTAACGGTGTGTGGGACGGAGAGGCACTCACCAATCCAGTCCTGCGCCTTCCCCATCCCTGGCCAGCCCAGTCCCCAGATCCTGTTGATGATGAGGCTTACTTGCTTGCCGCAGTGTGACAGTCACTGAACCTAAACACCTGTCTGGCAGACTGCAGGGCCGGGGAAATGAGAGGGGTGAAGGCCGGCTTGGGCTCCACACTGGGTGGGCTGTCCTGGCTCCAGAACTTTAGGTCTTCCCCGATACCACTCATTTTGATTCATTTCCATAATCCAGTGAAAGAGCAAGAAAAGTTAAAACACTTCCCAAGACTAGATATGAATCTGAATAAATAAAGAGCTGGCTGGAGTTTGAACCTCAACGCTTCCATAAAATAGACTCCAGTAGTGACTTCCCGTTTTCAGGTGATTGACACGTTCCAACGGGATTTTACATCTCAGAGTTGGTATACCACATTCCTTCTAGAAATAAATCAGAATAAGTATCAGGAATTCTGAAAAACAATGGTTTCTGATTTGGGTTCCATTCTCCCTTGTGAGATTATAGAGCCAAAAATCACACTGAAAACTGTTTATTCTGGGGATGGCAGGGAATGTAGTCTGCATCCTGGGTCTAGAAGGGGAAGGAAAACTATAGAGTGTTCCACAAAGCTGTCTCTAGGGGTGCTCAGAAAGCAGTCTCTGCAGTGTGTAGGAACTGGTAAATGTTTACTAAACTATGAATTCAGGAAGCTTCTCATGTAAGAAGTTTTTTTTAAAAAGGTAAAAACATAGGTGAAGTGTGTCTACCACAAAAGCCAGCTAGAACAGCTTGCCTGGTGTTAGAACAATACAGTCTTGAAGTCAATGGCAGGCAAAAAAAGACCCTCACCGTCTGGAAAATGCTGGCCCAACCACTCAAGCTCTCAGGATCCTGCAATTGTGTGGGTTTGGCCCCAGCAAATCATTACGATCGTCAGCACGTTCTAGAGTGAGATCACCTGCAGAGATTCCTTACGAAATGTGATCGGAGTTCTCCGGCACTACATCACCTGGCGTGTGCTGAGGAGGTCAGCTGTCAGCTTTTCGACATGCTCTTCTGAACTAGCACACTCAACGGGCACCACGGCACCAACATCAGGCCTGCACTGAGCTAGCCAGATCACTTGCTTGTTTCTCCTTCCTTATTAAATCCTCTGAAAACGAACTGTGTCAACTCCTTATTTATTAAGGCCTTACTGTGCGCCAAGCAGTTTTAGGCACAAAGGAGACAAAGTTAAAAACATGGGAGACTCGAAAGCTCTCAAGGAACTCAGAGTCCAACACAGAATAGTGGTGTGTACGTGTGTTCATCCGAATGAATGTGGACCGTGTGCTCTCGGGGTTGGGGTGTGTGCATGGAGGAGTATGTGCGTGCATGAGGCCAGTAAACACGTGTGCATAAGCTAACAGAGTTGCCCCCAGGTCCTTCTCCTCCATTATACTCACGCAGAAAGAAGGGTATAATGTATAAAGTAAGTTCATGTCATCTCATTCAATTCTAACAGCATTATAGACTTTCCTATAGAAAATTCATACAGAAAACTGAGACTAAAAAAAGATCAAGAAACCTCGCCAAGTCCACACAGGCCGTACATGGCAGAACCTGGGTTATAAACCAATTCCCCAACTCTCACCCCTCCCCAGGAGGAGGGGGCTGTTGGGACTATCACGGTCATAGTTTAACCTCCCATGAGCATGCCCACTTCTGGTCCACTTGCCTGAACTTGAACTGCAGCTTCCGGCTCTGGATTTCTTTCCTCCCTGTACCTCCCTGCCTTTGCGTCAGACTTCCCATCTCAATAATGACAGTCTGTCTGCGCTCCCCAAGCCAATGGCTCTGAAGTCTGGTCACCAGACCTACAGCATCAGAATCACCTGGGAACTTGCTAGAAATGCAGATCCTCAAGCCCACCCCAGACCTACTGCTGGACCTGAGCCCCTTGGAGGGGGGCCCAGCAATGCGGGTTTTCACGGGCCCTCCAGGCGATTCTACTGCAGGATAGACCCTGAGCACCACCCTGACCTAAGCTAAAGAGCTAAGCTCCTCTGTAGTGCCTGTGTTGCCCCACTGTGTTCACTTGGCCCCCACACATACAGAGCCCGTGACTAAAGAAGAAGCCATTTGTCTGGACCTGCAGCAGTCACAAAATGCAATCATACCCAGCGAAGTTCTTCAGGGCCAGCTGAGGTAAAGCTCGAAGCACAGGTAACAGACCTCCCCTTTCTGGTCGACTTCCCACAGACGGCCCCACTTTCTCAGTTCAGCAGCACAGCGGCCTTCAACCTGACCCCCTTCCAACTCATCAGACCCAGCTTGTGGGCTAGGAGCTCAGCAAAGTGGGAACAGGCTTGTTGATACAGATCCCTCTTCCCTAACCAGGAAAGGAGGTGAATAGCTCCAAGCTCTGCTCAGGGCAGTTAGCTAGAGCTTACTCCATCTAGAATCAATACTAACAATAAGATATGAACCTCGCAACTGTATTACTTTCTACAATCCCCAAAACTCCTCTGTACCTCTCAGAAGGATCAGAAAAGCTAATTTTCAAACTGGGATTAGAACCCAGGACGCCCAATTCACTCTCTATGGACCTATCTACTGGAACATGTCAAGCAAAAAACAAATTCCTGTTAGTTATCTGGTGGAGCCACAATAAAACAGTAAGTTCTGGTCACCTTGTAAGGCCCATGTCACCAGAGCCTGCTGCCACAGGGAAAGAATGTCCTTTTCACAAGCTCGGTCCATTAGAAATCATGCAGAGACACTCTCTAAAACAAAGGATAACTTCCT
This sequence comes from Mirounga leonina, assembly GCF_011800145.1. NCBI lineage: Eukaryota > Metazoa > Chordata > Mammalia > Carnivora > Phocidae > Mirounga > Mirounga leonina. Next base: position 4,966,107 of record NW_023270825.1, read on the forward strand.
AGATCCAGAGCTTCAAGTTTACAGAAAGGGTGGGGGACAACCCTTATAGCCCTGCTTTTCTATTTGCAAGTCTGGGGATCTTCTTATCCACTCCCTTGATTTTGATAAAAAGGTCTCTAATTTCCTCTTACAAATAATGAAAGGTGGTTATTCTATCATCATTTTAATGTCTTATGCAGCAACGTCCTTCAGAGGGAACAAAAAAGACCCGCAGAGACAGAGCTGAGGTCCCCACACAACCACCCCCTTGCTCATCGATATGGTATTTACACTCTGTTCTAAAATACACCGAAATTCCATTTGAGAAATGAGAGGCTGCCGGAGGTTAGGAGCAGACACACACATACACACTCTCTTCCATATGTTCCAAAAGGTGGAAATATGCACACGAACGATCAGATCACCCTCCCATTCCGCCTCCTTTATTTTCATTTCTTAGAAACTATCTCTGTTGGAACATCCCTTCCCACATTCATACCCAGAGACAGATCCGCGGAGAGGAGATGGAGGAGAGAGAAGGAATAAGATTCACAAAAGACTAATTTGGAGCATTGATAATTACAGCAGCTGAAGAGCTTACAAAAGCAGAGAAGGACCCTGCTAACAAAACACCATCAGGGCACTTCCCAGAAAACTGCCCAGGCATGAGATTACTATTAACAATGAGGGGAAAATCAGAGCCAAAATCAAATCTCAACTAAGCGGGCAGACTTGCAGAATTTTTCACCTTCATTGCTACGATTAGCATTTTTTAAAAGAGCAGTAGACTCCATGAGTTTGACAAAGGAAGAAAAACAAAAGATAGCAAGAGACTCATTCTGGATAAACAGTTGCTATTCTGCATTCATAACTCTACATCATCCACAGCAGCTCGAATGAGGCACAAGGTGGGGTCCTCAGCAAATTTACACACGATCAAACCAATTATCCACGCTGCACTTGTGCATGCAGTAAACACCCTCCACCTGCACCACCTCTCTGCCTCCCACCCCCACAACCGGGATCAACCCCACCAAATGCAGAAAAGAACCCTTTCTTTTTGGGTGAGAACCAGCCAGAGCCTAAGCTGTCATTACACAGCAAAAACCTAGGGAGAACAAAAACCCAGCGGCAGACTCATGTAGGAAGCCACGAACGTACCTGAATTCTTCAAATGCAAACATGACCTAGTCAGAGACAATTTCCTTAGATTGTCGGGTAGCCTTTTTGGTTCGGAGGACAACCATTTAGTCAGTCAGATGGTGCAAAGTGTAGAAAAAAGAGGCGGGGTTTCCACACCCCCCCAATATTCTGAAGTAAAAGGCTTTCTGCAGACGGGGGCCTGCAGCCTCCAGCTCCACCAGCTGCTGACAAGCGGCAGCTAACAGGGGAGGCAGCCAGAGACCATGTGACCGTTCCAGCAAGTCTGATTAATGCAGTGTATGCTTAGGCTCCAGGCTGGGAGCTGGATTAGCCCAGAGAAGTAAGTCGAACCCTGGGCACGCCTGGGATCCTGGATGAATCACATGTATGTCCCAGCCTCCCCCCCAACTAGAAATTTGCAGGTTGGCAAGTGGGAGGCAAAGGCCTAAAGGAATGTCACCGGCTCTATGGCGACCTGCCCAGTCACCTCATGGGCCGCTGCTGTCACCATCAGGTATGGCCAGCTGGTCAGTGAACAGTATAGAGCGATATCAGGCTGCATTTTACTGAAAATTCTTCAGAGTTCCACTGCCAAACATTTGTTCAGCACAAATGCATAAACTGCTTCAGAATCACAGAAGTCACATTCTCTGCTCATCACTTTACCATGAACAGCATGACCTTGTAGGTCAACTGTGATGAATGATCTCATTGACTTAATTATTCATTTATTGAGTGTCTAATATATACCAGACTCTTATCAATTCCTTGAGGTACAAAAATTACCATAATAATTTCAGAAGTTAAGAAAAAGGAAAAGATGTTAGCCAAAAAAAAAAAAAAAAAAAAAACGAGAGAAACGTTTACCAGTTTGGAAAGCCCAAGCTGGCAAGATTCGGCTGTATTCTGAAACTTGCCATTAAGGAGATGTTCAGCATTTAGAGTGCAAATCTTTATGAAATAAGGAAGACAGATCTCAAATAAAAACCTGTGAGTCACTCCTGACTTTCTCTCCCTCACAACACAAATACAATCCGTCACTAATTCTCATTCCTGCCTCCAGAAGATTTGAGTCCAGCGCCTCCCATCCTATGCCCTCAGCACCTCTCACAGAGCCTTGCGCCTTAGCACTGGTCTTCCTCATTCTGCCCTTCTCTTAAATCTGATTCTGATGTCCCCGCCCCTTCCAACCCTGCATTAGTTCCTCGGGACCCATGGGATTATGCAAAAATGCCTCAGCCCCGCAAAGAAAGTCTTATTTCTCCAACTCTTCCATTAAAACTCTTCACAAACCCCCAAACCCAGGCAGACATTCCCAGTTCCCAAAATATGCCACGACCTCCTTCCTTTGGTCCATGAGGCAACTGGCCCAGATTATTCCTTGTTCTCCGTGTGACCTGCGTCCTCTCACGCAGGCTCCTGCCCCCAGGAGCCTGCACCACCCCCAGGACAGTCAGCTGCTCTCTCTACTGCCACTAACCCACCGCACAGCACTCCACCTGCCCCACACATCCCTGAGGCCCGTCGGGCAGGGACGTGCATTCCCAGAGCCTGGCACAGAGCTGGACAAAGAGGAGCCATTCAATAAAGGTCTGCGGCGGGAACCTCCTTTCACCTCTGCCTTCCATCAGAGAGGAGAGTGATGGGAGTACAAGTATCCACACACGAAGGTGCTCTGGGATGACTATGCCCCCTTCCCACGTTCTCTCTACCTTGAAGAGCAGCCAGAGTCCAGAGCCTGACTCAAAGAAATGAAGTGGTAACGGCAGACTGATCAGTGAGGACGATTTGGGGGGAATCCTGAGATCCCTCAAACCACACAGCAATCATCAACTGAGCTGATCCAGAATGCCTTGCCCAATATTCCTGACAAGTCTCTGCCTGGGACCCTCCAGCGACAGCAGTTTCTTGGCAGAATCATGATATAACAGAAAACACAAGAGATCCGGAGTCATTAAATAACTGAGTTTATGTCCCAGATCTGCCACTTCCTGACTCTGTGATCACTGGCAGGCAACTTGAGCTGTCCACGCCCTGCTCCCCGCATGCACAGCTGGAGGAATGCCGATGCTGCCCATGCCTCTCTCACAGGATGGCTGCTGGGGCCCCACAGGACTGCACCCTTGGAGCTGTGAGAGCTCCTTGTTGAGTGCATTGGGTTGTGGAATGTTCTCCATCATTGTCACTGCCTCACAAGGCCGCCTCTCCCTGACAGTGCTGATAGCTGGATGATCTTCTCTATGGTGAGACCACCCTCCTCAGTAAGTGTTCTGTCTGCTCACGGGTAGCTCATTTATTTTTTGGGTGGGGGTCAAGGGGTATTTCTGTCCAGAATTCTCAGGACAAGCGGGGTGTGTGTGTGTGTGTGTGTGTGTGTGTGTACATACATATACATGCCATGTATGGATATATGTATAAAATCATTGTCCTAAATCCTAGGTTTAAAAAAACAGTAGAGACTAAGTCTTAGGAAGAGCAATTCACCCATCCCAAATACAATGAAATGAGGGTGTTATTTATTAAACTACCTTGGGTACAGTCATAGATGGACGGGGGTAGGGGCAGCTGGTAAGAAATCAGACACAAGCTTCTTGAGGGAAAGGAGATTTAGGGCATTCTGTTACCAGTCCTTCCTAGCCTCAAGGACGGGGCTAGTGAACGGCAGACACTCAACAATTACTTTTGACTGATAGAGGTGTTGGGTGGTCTAACGGCCAGAACGTATATTCTTGGCACTATCTGCAAGGTATGGGGGGGAGTAGCAGTGGTCTTAACTCCTAGACATCTGTCATGGTGGGAGCTGGCCAGATGTGCTTTAGCCTGGCCACGAGGCAGGTCCAGTGTAGCAGAGGCCCGGGGGATGGAGACCTCTGGACTTCATGCCTGTTTTCCACCAGTAATGCAAGAATATCTTCTTGGAATGCTGATTATACCTTTCAGGGCAATTCATAAGGTCCTAGTACAAGAAGAGCTGGTGAAAAATCTCCAAATCCCAAAGCCAAATGTATGGTAGACAAAATTTTACGAGATTCCTCAATTTACTAATAAGGAAATAGAGGCCAAAGAGGTTAAGTAACTTGCTCAAGGTCATACTGGTGTCAAGAGGCAAAGCAATGACCCGGAGCCAGGCTGGCTTAATGCCAGTGTTTGCCAGCCCCGTGACCTCTCGGGTCCCAACACCAATGATCCAACAGCTGCAGGCAAGCCGCAAGCAAGGCTTATCCCACAGGCAGCCTGTGGCTCCATGACACCGCCGGGCCGTGGTGACCGTCTGGGGGGGTTCTTCTACCCGGCCAGTCCAGGCTAGTGTCTGAATGTCATGGGCAGGCACCCATCTGTAAGGGCTGCAAGGGTGCTTCAGCTGCTGCAGGAAGAGCTAGAATCCCGTGTTGGCAGGGGACCAGACCTGGGATGCAGTCAGCTTCAAGGGCCAGGCACTCCATTTGATCACTGATAGCACCCGAGCTCCAGGAAGAGGGCCACAAGTGAGGGTCCGTGCCTCCTGACAGCTCCATGCCTCCCTCAATAGGCCGGGAAGGCACTTCTGTGACCACAGAATGTTAAAAAACAAAAGGTCATCCCAGGTCATCTGCCGATGACTCAAGCCTCGGACAAAGCCTGTTCCTGCCGTGGGAACTTTTGGGTTTTTTTTGTTTTTTTAATGTCCCTTACATGGGACATAAAGCTGAAAAACTGGTTGAAGGAGGAGTGGAAGGGCTCACAGTCCCTGCCGCCAGGCTTTCCCCTCCCTCTGGCAGGGGCAGGCCGGGCTCAGCCCGAGAACACCTGGCTTACATGACCGGCAGCCCCCTCAGGGCTGACGTTCTGGACGGGGGTGGGGGTGGGGGCTCTCTGAGCTTGGGTCCTCACACTCACCCTCATTAATCTGGACTCACCCCTAAGAATAAAAGCTGTCCTCTGGCCTGACTGGCCATGCGGGCTGCCTGAGGAGTCCTCAGAGAAACAAACATGGAGATACTGAATACAAACATTCACAGGGGGTGCTTCCAGGCCCCTGACAAGCTGGGAAAGCTAACATTCCTATGCACGCAGTAGGCTTTTGCTCAAAAACTTGTTGAATTCACTGAATGCGCCTTTATTGCAGTTGAATTAACCTTTCCAAAAATTTAAAAAACAAACAAACAAAATCCCTTCTTCAACTGATAAGAAATGTGAGTCCTACACGCTAAACTAATTCTTTCCCCCAAATTACATAATTCAAGTGAACTTCTACAGTGACATTTAGCTTTAAAATAAAAGTTTTAAATAAAGCCATCCCTCACCTCTATTTTGAGAATTCTATTTAAACTAAGAGCTACCCCTAAAAAGCATTCTACTACAAGGCAAACACAATTATATTTTTCAGTCTACCACTACTCAGCAGTAGGAGTTACTAGTAATTGTTTCTGCTTTCCTGTCTACATCAGTCTCTCTCAGCAAATAAGCGCTCTCTAAATATCTGTGCCAGGTTACTGGAGATTCTCTTTGCATTCACTCAACAAACAGCTGGAGGGCTACTATGCTAGATGCTACTCCAGGTGCCGCAGAGAGAGCAGTGAGTCCTCAGGCTCCCAGTGTTTGCTTCTAAGGACGGAAGGCAGATCATGAATGAATGAAGACGAGGTTATAAAGGACAGCAATGTGCCACAGAATGACTGGGAGCTACTGAATTTAGCAGAGGTGATAGGAAAGACCCCCTCAGGGAGTGATACTTATGGCGAGATTTGAATGACAACGGGGGGGGGCGGGACAGTTGTGCAAACCTCAAGGAAGGATTACTGCAAGCAGAAGAATCAGCTGAGGTGGGAGGAAACAAGCTTGGCTGTCACCCTCTCATGCTGTGTGGATGGAACAGAGGAGTAAGGAACAGAGGAGAAGGAGAGGAGGGCAGAGAGGTCAGCAGGGCTTTAGCAGCCAGGGAAGCCACTGTGGAGTGTTAGGCAAGGGAGTAAAATGACTGGATTTTCGCTTTTAGAAGGAACGTGGAAGTGGGGAGACCAGTCAGAAGCTGCAGCAGCAGTCCAGGTAAGAGCTGACAGGGTCTGGACTCCAGGGGCAGCAGGATATAAGAACAAAAACAAGTTGATGGATTACAGGTATGTTTCAGAGATAGTCTTTCTCACAAGCTCATTGTTTCATGTGGTTCTCAGGTTAGTAACAAAGCAGAGCAAAGATGGAAAATACTTGAACAGAAATACTAAGCATCCCACGAGGACCAAATGCCAAAGAAGTGTAAGTCTTCACCACTCTAGCCCAGGGCTGGCACCCGGAATCATTCAATAAATAGCTGTTGAATTAATGAGCCAGCAGTTTGTAGACGGAGAGAGAAGGTTTCATAAAAAGATGAAATTGGATGAAGTCAGCATCCTCTTTCTGGTGCAACCATCAGATAAAAGGGCAGATTATCCTTTTGAATAAACAAGCGCAGCTGCTCCAATGTCACCAGACAGAACTTTGCCAAGAAAATCTTACCAGGAATAGAGGGAGAGTCACGAAGATAAAAGCATGCAAAGCAAATTCACCTACTCCATCAAGTACTTACTGGGCACCTGCTGATACGTCCAGCACCACACTCTGAGAGACGAGGAGGTGAAAGAAGATTCAGACACACCTGAGGCCTTTCTGACAGCTGGGAACAGGCCACAGGCCTGAGAAAACTCAAGGAGAGTCACTGTTGGTAGATCATTACGAAGGTGTCTGCAGCCGTGACAAAGGATTTTGTAGTTCCGGCGTGCAGCAGTCTGTGAGCTTGGAGTGGGAACAGCTGAGCTGCGCTCTGAGCTCCACCCCTTACCAGCAGAGCAAGTCACTTTACCTGTCCGAGTGTCTGCTTACTCACCTATGAAATGTGGGTAATAATTCCTGGCCTGCTCCCTCACAAAAAAATTGCGAGGGCCAAATACAATAGTCAGTGTGCCAGGGTTTTGTAAATTACATGTGCTAGATAAATAATTGATATTATCAACAACAGGAAATCACCCTTTTCCACTTGGTGCCACTGAGGTCTTGACAAGACAGGAATTTTACGTATTTATCCAGGTCACATAATTAGATGATCCATAAATGCAACTGACGAACCAAGTGACCAAGAGAGTTTATAAACATGCATAACTGTGGGAATTCAGGGCTAAAAGGACCTCACAGTCAAATAAGTCAAACCCTACTTCGGGCAACAGCCTAGCCACCTAACTCAGATGCTTATCTCCTCAGTATGTGTTCGCTCCGTCAAAGTGTAATTTTCAAAAGCTAAAAACCTAACGGTCATACAAAAATATAGAATGCTTGTGTCAAGGACTGATTTAAGTCATCATGAGGGAACAGCAGGATGACAAAGCTGGTTCAAAGGTTACACAAGAAACAGAGTCAGTGGCAAAAAAGAACGTTGGGATAATCTTGCAAAGTTAGATCCCAAACTGGCTCATGTCCCCCAAGGCAATGACACTATAACCTTTGTGGTTATCTTCTCTACTAAACACAAATCATTTAGGTCTCTACCAGACCAAAATCATGTGTAACGAATCCACCTTCTACAAGTTAGCATCCAACTTTACAAAAGGAAGTCTTCTCCAAGAACGTCAGGTATCCCTTAGGTGGGCTTGCTAAACGATGCTCTTGAGTGATACCGAAAGAACACGCAATAATCTTTCTGCCTTTGTCCAAGTTGTAGATAATTTTCCTATAATATCTCACCACAGCTTATCATCCATCCCCATGAACCGGTGGATAAGAAGTTCTTTCCTTTCTGGTCCATTTTTGCTATTGCCCCATTTACATCCTCTTATTTCGTGAAAATCCTTCAAATGATTGAAGTAAATTCTAAATTATTGCCTGTTTTCTTAGGTCAAATCATCCTGAAATGGGGAGGGGGATGCTATTTTCTAGAACTTCCAGCTTTCGGTGCTTCTCTGAATTCTCTCCAACTATCACACTTATGGGTCTCTTAAAGACAAGGGACGGTCTGACTCAGAGATGCTGATTCACAGAGCCCCTCGCCCTCCCCCAGATCTGGCTATTCTGAAGCACTTACCATAATTAACTCCAATCCCCCAACTTCACAAACCCACCCCATCACCCCTTTCCTTCCCACATAATAGCGCTTGCAAGTCACAAACCAAACCCACTACAGAGACACATACAAACCCAACCCACACTAACTGGCACAATAATATGAAGTCAAAGAAGAAATCGAGTGAATCAGAAATGTCTTGTTCATGGGCGCCTGGATGGCTCGGTTGGTTAAGCGGCTGCCTTCAGCTCGGGTCGTGATCCCAGGGTCCTGGGATCGAGTCCCACATCGGGCTCCCTGCTCAGCGGGGAGCCTGCTTCTCCCTCTCCCTCTGCTTGCTGTTCCCTCTGCTTGTGCTCTCTCTGTCAAATAAATAAAATCTTAAAAAAAAAAAAATCGGGGCGCCTGGGTGGCTCAGTTGGTTAAGCGACTGCCTTCGGCTCAGGTCATGATCCTGGAGTCCCTGGATCGAGTCCCGCATCGGGCTCCCTGCTCGGCAGGGAGTCTGCTTCTCCCTCTGACCCTCCCCCCTCTCATGTGCTTGCTCTCTCTCATTCTCTCTCTCAAATAAATAAATAAAATCTTAAAAAAAAAAAAAAAAGAAATGTCTTGTTCATATCTGTATTTTCCAGAAAGGGTAGGGAATTGGAATGAATAAACTAATTAATTAATTAAATGTTCTAAAGAACTGCAAGAATGAGAGGATTTCAAAGGCTCTGGCATGTTAAGTGTCTTCCAAGAAGCTAAGAGAGGAAGGGAATTTCTGGGACCAGTCCAGTGGGAGCCTTTGGAAGGTGGAGACGGCCTTAGTCCGATTGGGCTCTGGTGTAACAAAATACCACACCCTGGGGAGCTTGTAGACATGAATCTCTCACAGTTCTGGAGGCTGGAAGGCCAAGATCAGGGTACCAGCATGGTCAGGTAAGGGCCCTCTTCCAGGTCGCAAACTTCTCTTTGTATCTGCACATTCAGGAAAGGGCCAGGGAGCTCCACGGGGTCTCTTTCATAAGGGCACTAACCCCATTCCTAAAAGCCCCACCTCCTCATGCCATCACATTGGGGGTTAGGATCTCAACATGCGAATTATGGTGGGACACAAACATTCAGACCATGGTAGAGACCGAGTGAATGAACAATATGGGAATTTCTGGCACCTGCTGGCAAGGCAGGGATGGATATTTTATTTTGCAGCTAGGGAGGTAAAGGAGGGGTCTAAATAAATACATCTAAAACCAGACCACAGAGACGCGACGTCCATGCCGCCTTCAAAGAGGGGAGCTGCCCCTGTGTTTTGGGCACTAATCTTGACCATGCAACCCCCTCCCAATAATACAAGCACTAAAAGGGAGAACCTTCATTTAACATGTTCTGTTAGAGAAGGACTTAGAGGGGAGACATATAATGATAAAGAAACTGCATGAATACATGCCTTAGAGAGCTGTTATTTGAGAAGTCCTGCTTTAAATTTTGTTGCCTCAAAAAACTAGTTTTTCTTTCTCACATTTTATTTCGATAACCAGGCTTTCTCTATTTCTGATTCCCTACTAAAATGTACAAGGTGGTGTTTTTCCTCCTCCAAAATAGCACTGCTTCTTAGTTTCCAAAAACGTTCCATTTGCATAAGTCTTCCAATGGTGTTTATATTCTTTCTTACAAAAAGCTCCGACGCCCAGCCTATAACCCTGGTGTTTAAATTAATAGGTATCGGGACAAAGTGATTAAGACCTTCTCATGCAGCCCTAACGCTGAGCTGGGATTTGCCAGGAAGCTGACTACATCTGGAATTGTGGTTCTTTTTTAAAAATGTATTTCCATGAGCAAGAGACAATACGAGCACCTGATTATGTTCCAGGCTCGTTCTCAAACCATTCACTCTCTTATGATGCCACCGCCCTTGGACTCCACAGCAAATACTGCATAAAAAAAAAAAAAGAAAGAAAAGAAAAAAGAGGGCAAAAGGGACACAGGCACTGGAGGAACCAAACTTTGAGAACCACTGTACTCCATCAAGAGAGTGTGGAACTTGAAGGGCTTCACAGATTTCATTAAGTGGCATCAGTGACTCCAAGAAAAATGCTGGTCTCATCTGGACCACAGAAAGAGAAAAACACAGCACCTTGCCCACAATCCCACAACTACGGTCACAGACGGAATCAGAACTGAAGTCTCCTGGTTTCAAATGGAGGTGCTTGTCCTCTAAACCAGCAAAATCAGGCACCACCCCCAGCGGTAACGGAATCATCTGTCAGCTTGTCAGAGATGAACATTCTCAGCCCCTTCCCAGACTAACTGAATCAGGGACTTCGGAGGGAGGATGCAACCCAGCAGTCTGTGTCTTAGCAAGCTCTCCAAGGGACTTGGACGAAGCACGTTAAAGACCCGCTGACTGCTCTACTGGGGGCGGGGGTGTGTCTCAGCTGGGGCCATCTCAATGCCCCAGGGGCCATTTGGCACCGTGTGGAGACACTGTCAGCTGTCACAACTGGGGACGGGGGAGTGCTATGGGCCCCTGGTGGGTAGAGGCCAGGGATGCTGCTAAATACCCTACTATGCACAGCACAGCCCTCCACAACAAAGAATTATCTGGCCCAAAATATCAATAGTGTTGAGGTGGAGAAACCCCACTCTCTTCCTCCTACAGGGACGGCAGGAGAGACAGAAGTTACTAATGTTGCACACTCTCTCTAAAAAGTGTCTATCCCTCGCAGTCGGAGGTTTACTTCTCTTTCATAAACGTGTCCTCTCAAGCTGGGCTCCCCAACAGGTGTGCCTCCACGAGGTAAGGGGCTCTGGCATCTGGAGCCCTCGGCTCTCTATGAGGCCAGCGCCCCAGGCCCCAAAGCCAGTCCCTCCCATAACAAACAGCTCCACCCAGTGCCCAGGTGTGCCACACAAGTGTTGTCATTTTCCAGGACAGCGATCATGTGACGAGGGATTAGAAATCAACCCTGATCTTTAAATAAAGTCGGAGCGACTTCCCACTTCCAGTGACGGTGAACGGGGTTGTTTAGATCAACTCTTCTAGTGAAAATAACGAAAAAAGCCAGGTAAAACTGCTAAAAAAACAAGCAGACATCTCTAAAGGCATCAAATTGCTGTCAAGACAGCAAGGAATTTCTGGGCTAAAACTGAAAAGAAAGAAGAGGGTCTGAAAAGGCAAATGGGCACAATGCCTGAGGGCACTGGTTGATCCTGGAAAATACAAACTTTCATGCTGGCCTCACAGGACAAGAGAGTCACCCTCTCAGGGTGCCCCTCTTCCTCAGAAGGGATCCACAGATATCTCCCCAGAAGTGATCCACGGCACCTTAGTTGAAAAACTCCTACCACCTCCACCAACCAGCACCCCATAACCAAGGACTAACACTTACTGAGCAGTTACTATATCCCCAGTTCTACTGTGCCTATTGTATCAATTAACTTAATCCTGGGGGAGCAGCATGGAGTCAGGTTATCATTTTACAGATGGGGAGACTGAGGAACAGAAAGATGAAATAATTTGCCGAAGATCATACAATTCAAAGGTGGCGGAGCTCATCATACTTAAACATAGGCCGCCTGACTTTTAACCACGATAGAACAAGTTAAAACCGAAAGAGCACAAAGATGTTGATTTTCATATGACTTAAAATAGCAATAAATGAAATACCCATCAATAGGGACTGGTCAAATAAAATATGGTATATATAAAGAATCAGTACGGGGCAGCTGGGTGGCTCAGTCAGTTGAACGCTGACTCTTGGTTTCAGCTCAGGTCATGACCTCAGGGTTGTGAGATCGAGCCCTGCATTGGGCTCTGAGCCCAGTGTGGAGTCTGCTGAAGATTCTCTCTCCCTCTCTCTCTCCCCCTGCTCCTGCATGTGCTCTCTCTGAAATAAAATCTTTTAAAAAAATAATTAAAAAATAAAGAGTCCACTGCAAATGCAGACCTATGGTTAATTTTGAGTAAAAACACTATAGAGGATTATTACAAAGTATGAATTATTGTTGTGTAACAAACACATCCACAAATCAAACAAAAAAGCAAGTTACAGAAAAGAACCTCCGGTACAGTGTATTCTCAGGGATGCACAACCATATATACACAACATGGCCCGGTGGTCACAAGCTCAGCCTTTAGATGCAGAGAGCTTGCCATGACTTGACCTTGGGCAAGTTAAATTACGTCATTGTTTTAAAACATCAGTTTCCTTCTGAGTAAAATGGGGGGACATTATTATCTCAAAGGGTTTTGGTGAGAACCATGGAGCTGCTCAGGCCAGAGCCGCAATGGAACAGCTCAGTAAACATAACTGTTCTGTTACTATTATGCTTTTATGTGTGTATGTATGTGCATAAAGAGATGTCTGGAAGCATGTCAGCAAAATGCTAACAACTGCTTATTTACAAGGAACTGGCATCCTTGGTCATTTGTACTTTATTTTTTTGTACTTTTCTGTACTGCTTAACTTTTACAATGAATGGGTATGATTTTTATAAAACTAGTAACACCATTTTATATATACCCTCCCAACATACACATAAGTGTACAACCTGAACCAACTATTCCAACAGCATTAACGTGATAGGCGACATCTCAAATTAGAGATCCACGGGAAACGAGAAGAACAAGCTAGGGAAAATGAAACCATGGGCCTGGGATATCACCAGGCATATAATAAATGTGTTGAATGAATGAAGGAATGCATGACTTCACAGGCAACGTTCCGCAGTATTACTGAGTTCTGGAACCACACACAGCTGGAGTTAAATACCAGCTCTGTCCTCCTAGCTGCTACCCCTGAAAAACTGATTTTTTAACCCTGCTGATCTTCAGTTACCTCATCCATGAAACAGGATTGTGCCAATTCGTAAGGCTATCACATGGTTAAATGAGATTGTAAATGTGAAAGCAGTTTGCAGTTAGAAAAAGTTCAATAAAAGCTAGTTCTTCTTCCCCCCAGCCTCAGGTGTGCCAACAACAAACTGGGTGACACTGGACAAGTTGTTTCTCTGAGCCTTAGTTTTCTCACTTCTAAAATGAGAATAATATTTACCTACCTCTTGGGATGCTGTGCTAAGTATGTAAAAGATTTTTGTATAGTATAAATGGGAAAACTTGCTATGATCATTACGGGAGTTTTTTTTTTTTTTGGTCAATTTATTTTACAGCCTCTTGGCTCCAATAAACTAATTTTAGGAAGCCTTTAAAATCTAACAAACATGCGGATTTTATTAATTAGTAATAATTTACTGACCTTTCCCCAAAGAGCCTAATCCCTGCCTACCTGAAAATAAAGTCTGCCTTGATGGGACTGGAATCGGAGCTTCCCAAGAAACCCTGGTCCAGTTTGGCCCAGCGTCCTGACTGCCCAGCACAGAACCGGCAAGCGGACATAAATGCCGGTGCCCAGGACCACGGTTTCGTTCTCCTGATGATAAAGATGGGAACTCGTACTTCTTTCCACAGCCTAAGAGGAAGTGCTAACTTCTTTGAGGTGCCACTCGCTGAAACCCTTTCATAGCTGGCATGTCCATACTCTCACTGTGTTGTACCTTAATGAGATCTAACATTTACAGAGCCCTTTGAAAACATTTCTCAGACACTGTCCTCTATGGTCAAAGAACCACCTAGCATGGCGGGCAAGAGGGGATTACTATCCCTATTTTAGAGAGGAAACCATGGATCCAGGCAGTTAAGTGAACCTGATCAAAGGCAAGCTCTGCACTGCCAACCATGCTCGACAACAGAAAGGGAACGGTCTATAGTCCGTGCCTTTGGGAAAGGTGAAGAGGGAGGAAAATAAAGCAAGGCCTTCAGCCCTACTTAAGAGTACGGCCAGAGACACCAGGGAGCAAAGCAGAGTTTGGAGTGTACTTACATCAGGATCACTTCTCCCTAATGAGACCAACCAAGAAAAGGAGACATTTATGTTTACGGCTCACATGACTTGGTTCTGCCCCAATTTTGGATGTCCAGCACCCTGAATCAGTCTGTCCTCCTGAGTCAGAAAGTCCTCCCAGAACGTCAGGCTGTGGAAGCAGAAGGGCCCTGAGACATCAGGCAATTTGGCCCCCTTCCTTCATAAACAGATGCATGGTAGCGATGAGGCTTAGCATAGGGGACAATTCTCCAAGATCAGCAGCAAGTTCAGGCAGAGCCAGGGCTATCCCCTAGCTCCCATGAATCTAAACCCAGCTCCCTTCTCCTATCCCCACTCCTAGGAACCCCCTGCCCTAACCCTTTTTCTCCCAGGATCAAAACCATGTACCCTGGCCAACGGACACTGAACAGATACGATACACCCAACTGTGGCAGTAAAATCCCCCGTTTCCTGACCTTTACTATATAAAGTATGAGCCTACTTGCCAATTAATATGTGTAGGAGGCCATGACCCTGCCTTTTAGGCAAGAAAACAACTGACAGAAGAAACTCAATTGTGAGTCTAAACATCTACATGATCCTTTCCTTCCGGCTTCTTCACTTACTCAAAGCTTTAAATTGTCAATGAGAAGGCAGATAGCTATGCCAGCCCTACCAGAAATGCCAAGAGTTACACCTTGGCAAACAATTATATTTACAAGTGATTAAAAAAATGAACACATTAACAAAGATGGGAAATATGGAATACAAACTGAAGGCTTGGACTGTGGATTAAGTAACAGTCTCTCTTTTTTTTTTTAAGGTTTTATTTATTTGACAGTCTCTGGAACTCTCTGGAACTCCACAGCCGTGAATTTTTGAGCGGTACAGAGCTGTGATCCCCAAGCTTGGGTTCTGCTGGGGCCCAGGCTTTCCAGCCAAATGCCCAAGTCACTTGTCTTTCAGTGCCTCAGACTCCTCACCCATAAAAAGAGAGCAACGGTAGTACCTGCCTTCCGTGGTTACTGCAAAGATTAGAGACTGCAAAGATTAAAGACAATGTTCGTTAAGCAGTTAGAAAAGTGCCTGGCACATGAACAATACTCATTAACACCAGCTACTGTTATTATTACTAAGTACATTAATAAGGAAACAGAGTTCAGAACTTCTTGCCAAACTACACTTTCAAACTCAAAGTTCACATTCTGTCACATTTTTACAAACTGTAAAAAGGGATTAAATTATTCCCCAAAGGAAGCAGACTTCAAAAGAGAGAGCACTGGAAAAAAGTAACTTTTAGTCTTAAGGAAGTTTTCTGAGCTTTGCTGATATCCTGGTACATGCCAGAAGATGTTTTTTTCACAAGTAAAGCATTTACTTGATCACTGTTTTTGTCAACACTTCACCGAATATATAGTTATCACTCACGTTCCTAGGCAAATAACCAACCTCATTGACAGGGAGAAGGGGTAAGAACAGGGTACCCTTGACGATATTTTCCCAATTCTTTACAACTCCCCATACCTCTGCCACCCATCATCACAATCAAGATGAGATCTACCATAGAAAATAAACTGTTTCCAAAACACTTGGTATAAATGAAGCCATCAGAACAGAGGCAAAACACAGTTAAACAGAAATGAGATTTATTCTATTCTCTATCAAGTTAAAAATGAATGAGTAGAAAGTCAAATGATTCTCAGTATAGATGCTAAGAAAACTCATGGAGAAAAACACGTTTTTTTCAACAAATGGTACTGAAATAATTGGAAATCCATATGCAAAAATGTGAACTTAGGCCCTTAACTCACACCATACACAAGAATTAACTTAAAATGGATCATAGACTAAGTGTGAGAATTAAAATATAAACCTTCTAGAAACAAACACAGGAGAAAATCTCCCTGATTTTGGGGTAGGCAAAGAATGATCCATAAAAGAAAATACTGGTAAACTGGACTTCATCAAAATTAAAAATATATGTACATCACTAAGAAAATGAAAGGTCAGGGCGCCTGGGTGGCTCAGTCGGTTAAGCGTCTGCCTTTGGCTCAGGTCATGATCCCAGGGTCCGGTGGATTGGGCCCCACGTCAGGCTCCCCGCTCAGCAGGGAGTCTGCTTCCCTCTCCCCCTGCTCTTGCACATGTGTGCTCTCTCTCAAATAAATAAATAAATAAAATCTTAAAAAAAAAAGAAAATGAAAAGGCAAGCTACACACTGGGAGGAAACACTGCAGACTATAGGTCTGATAAATGACTTCTATCTAGAACATGTAACAAAATCTCAAAAGTCAACAATGAGAAAACAACCATAATATAAATGGAAAACAACCTAAGTACCCAACAACTGGATGACTATGTGGTTAAATAATCTAGATACCTCCAGTCAATGAAGTACTGTACAGTCGTTAAAAAGTTAAAGTCTTACCAAAAAAAAAAAAGATGAATTGATGGAAAGATAGAAAGATAAATACATGGATAGAAAAGTGACAAAGCAAATAAAGTAAAATAGTGGTAGGTATATAGGTGTTTACTAGATAATTCAATTTTTCTGAGTCTGAAAATTTTCATAATAAAATGTTGAGAAAAGGTAAGCTCTAGAATATTTAATGACACAAATATGTCATTAAACATGGCATATTGGTAAATAAAAGCTACAAAGCTGTATGCATAGTACAAATCTGCAATACATACATTTTTAAAAAATGTGTGGCCATAGAAAAAGGACACAAAGCTACAGTGACTATCTCTAGATTCTCTAGATTATGTGATCAGCACTTGTCGTCTTATTCTTGCTGTTTACCCACAGTCTTTAAATTTTCCACAATGATCAAATATTTTTATGATTACTAGAGCAGTTAAGAAACAATTTCAGGGGCACCTGGGTAGCTCCGTGGGTTGAGGGTCCGACTTTTGATTTCGGCTCAGGTCATGATTTCAGGGTCATGGGATTGAGCCCTGAGGTGGGCTCTGTGCTCAGCCTGGAGTCTGCTTGAGGTCCTCTTCCTCTCCCACTGCCCCTCCCCACACTCATGCGTGCTCTCGCTCTCTCTCTCCCTCAAATAAAATCTTTAAAAAAAGAAGAAAATTCAAGTATGATTAAAATTTATTTAATCATACACTCAGTGACAGAAAACACTGTCCTCCAAAAAAGTTTACAAAGTCTTAATTCAACATACATTCAATGAATAATTCTTTCAGCCAGCTCCTTTGCTAACTGCTGCACTTTGTGGCAGATGCTGACACTTATAATTAGGGCTGCACAACTTGAAATGTGTATATCAGAGAGAGAGTTGATAAAGCCCTGGATTCTGCACTGGTTACACCGTATCTGGAGTCAACAACTCTAAGAAGCACTAACAAATCAGACACTGCTGCGCTGGCTATGTTACACAAGGTTTAAATGAGCCAAGTGTTTAACCCAGGGTGGAACGGATTTTGAGGAAATGACTGCTGTAGTCTAATAATGTGGGTACTGTTTTGGATGGTGTAGAACTAGAATCAATCAGCAGAAATTTCAGAGAAGCAAATACCAGCTAAGTGTAACGAGAAGAAGGAAGAGATAGCTAGGGCCGATTGAGGAGTCCACTATGCTGCCTCATGACCCAGGGAACACAAAAGCAGAAGCTGGGTGGACGCCTGCAGATAACAGCTACGATCATATTCATTCACTCAGCAAATATTTACTAAGTGCTTAGGATACAATGTGGAAGTTCTCCAATCTGTTCTGTCCAACATGGTAGCCACCGGCCACATGTGGCTGTCAATCACTTGAAACGTGGCATTACAATCAGGAGGAACATCATATGCAAGAACATGTGAGGGTAGATTCCTTATAAGGAGAAGAGAAGAAATTAATCTGAAGAGGCAGAGAGAGGCCAGTTCATGCAAGACTTTAAATACTATGCTAAGGAGTCATGACTTCATCCAGAGAGACATAGAAATATCCTAATGAAACTTAGGAAGAAAATATTAACTCAGATTTGATTATTATCAATTTAACAAAGTACAGAAAGACTTTTTAGGAGGTAAAGAACAAAAGTGGAATGCAATTAGAGTGTTTTAACGGTGATGAAGACCTGACTTAATTCAGTATCATGGCTCTGGAGAAGGGGACAGACAAAAGAGATTTCGAGGAGGAAAAAAATGACAACATGGCCACCTGGATGTGGCGGGAGGGAACTGAATGACTCCAGTAAGTCTCCAGGTCTCCACTGTGAGATCACCAGCATACATCTCACAGAGTCTGGGAAGGAAAGCAGTGAGTTCAACTAAAAAACAGATTTACTGAGAAACAAATTTTTATTCCATGATATTCATCCACTTAAAGTATACAATTCATGGGGGCGCCTGGGTGGCTCAGTCGTTAAGCGTCTGCCTTCGGCTCAGGTCATGATCCCAGGGCCCTGGGATCGAGCCCCGCCTCAGGCTCCCTGCTCAGCGGGAGGCCTGCTTCTCCCTCTCCCTCTGCTGCTCCCCCTGCTTGTGCTCTGTCTCTTGCTGTCTCTCTGTCAAATAAATAAATAATCTAAAAAAAAAAGTATACAATTCATGATTTTTTAGTATATTCACAGCATGGTGTGACCATCACTGCAATCTAAATTTAGAATGTTTCGGGGGCGCCCGGCTGGCTCAGTCAGTGTAATGTGGGACTCTTGATCTTGGGGTTGTGAGTTCCAGCCCCATGCTGGGGGTGGATTACTTAAAAAAAAAATTGTGGCTCAGTCGGTTAAGCATCTAACTCCTGACTTCAGTTCAGGTCATGATCTCAGGGTCAAGAGACTGAGCCCCGTTTTGGGCTCTGTGCTGAGTGTGGAGCCTGCTTAAGATTCTCTCTCTCCCTCTCTCTCTGTTCCTCACCCAACTCACGTGCTAATTCTCTAAAATAAATAAATAAATAAATAAATAAATATTTTTAAAAAAGTTTTCATCATCCCCCAAAGAAACCTATTAGCAGCCACTTCTCATCGCCACCCCCATGCACCCTAAGCAACTACGAATCTACCTCTGTCTCTATGAATTTGCCCCCTCTGGACATTTCATACAAGTGGAATCACACAATGTGTGGTCTTCCGTGACTGGTCTCATTTACGCGGCATCCTGTGCTCTAAGTTCATCACATTGTCAGCGCTGGTACTTCTGTCCCTTTCGCCGGGACTCTATTCCAGTGGCTACACCACACCTTGTCTGCAGTCCTCGTGCACAGACCTCTGGGCTGTCGCCACTGTTCTGCCGTTAGGAATAATGCTGCGATGAACATTCATGTGTAAGTTTTGTGTAAACCTGTGTTTTATTTTCTCTTGGGTATATGCCTAGGAGTGGAAATGCGGAGACATATGGTAACTCTATGTGTTTAATATTTGAAGACCTGCCAAACTGTTTTCCAAAGCTGCTGCACCCTTTTACATTCTCCCCAGCAATGAAGGAGGGTTCCAGTAGGGGATTTATCCACGTCGCCACTTACTCAGTGTGTGACCGTCACGTGTGTCCTCGCCAACCCTTGTTACTAGTGTTTTTATTCTAGCTCTCCTAGTGGGTGGTGAGGTGGTGACCCACCGTGGCTCTGGTTTGCATTTCCTCATGTCTAAGGAGGCTGAGCACCTTTTCATGTGCTTCCTGGCCATCTGTAGATCTTCTCTGAAGAAGCGTCTGTTGAAATCACTTGCCCATTTTTAAGTTAAGGATTGTTTGTCTTTTTATTATTAAGTTGTAGGAGTTCTTTATATATTCTAGATGTAAGTCCCTGACCAGATAAATGATTTGCAAATATTTTCTCTCATGCTGTGAGCTGTCTTCTCAACTTCTTGACAGTATGGGGTATATGCATGTAGCACACAAGCTTTTAATTTTGATGAAATCCAATTTATCTATTTTTTCTTTTATCATTTGTGTTTTGGTGTCATTTCTAAGAAACCACTGCCTAACCCCAAGCCATGAAGATTCTCTCATATTTTCTCCTACAAGAGTTTTAAAGCTCCACCTCTTACACTGAAGTGCATAACCTATTTTGAATTAACTTCTGTACATGGAGTGAGGTAGAGGTTCAACTTCATTCCTTTTTTTGTGGATATTCATCTGTCCCAGCATTTGTCAAAAAGGCTATTTTCTCCCATTCAACTGTCTTGTCATTTTTTTCAAAAACCAACTGGTCATAAATTTAGCAACAGCGAGGCCAATGTTAGACATGCCGAACCGAAGGTGCCTGCGCTCTGTCTCCTTGGGACTGAGCTCCCTGTGTAGAAAACCGTGTCTTCTACCTACAGCCCATGGATCAGCCCAGTGCGCCCGATAAACACTCGGGTGAGTGATGACCCATCTGTGAGATTCACAGTAACGCTGCCTCATCAGCCGCAGACTCGGACACTCTGAGGCACATTACTCTTTGCTCTCGTGAGGGGACCAGCTGGTTCTCTTTTCAGTGCTGCTCTTCTATGTGAGACTCTTTATCTGAAACAGTATGTTGCTTACAGTTCTATTTTATGTAGTGACACAAATTGCGGAGAGCATTTTCCCTCTTCCCGGGAAAGGAAGTGTTATAAACAGGACCCTAACGTTGCTCAGGTAGAAATCTCAGCCGGCACAAGAAGGCAGTCCTCGTGGTACATCTGATCTGTCTACAGGCACACAGGCTCCAAGGTGTGCTGTGTTTCCATTCTGTATAAAGGGTTTCGTCTGTGGCCAGGGCCAATGTTGTTCTGTGATCAATACAGTTACAGAATTTAAATTTTTACATTGCTAATGGGGCTTCAGCACGTCAGAGCTTAGTGAAAGGAAGGCCCTTAAAAGGGACACTAATTAGAGATAAATCATGAAAAACTGGAAGAACGGAGGATATTTAATTAAGATAAGGCAAGACTTTCTGAAGACCACTGGTCTTTAAGCAACTAAAAAGCCAACAGGAAGAAAATGAACCAGCTCAAAGAAGTGCAAAAGGGAAGAACCAGAACAGAAGATAACATCCCCTAACGTAGCCCACTGCAAATGCAAAAAAATAAAAATAAATAAAACCAAAAATTCACACCTCCTTTCTGATATTTTCTTTTTCTTTCTTTTTTTTAATATTTTATTTATTTATTTGACAGAGAGAGACACAGCGAGAGAGGGAACACAAGCAGGGGGAGTGGGAGAGGGAGAAGCAGGCTTCCCACAGAGCAGGGAGGCCAATGTGGGGCTCCACCCCAGGACCCTGGGATCATGACCTGAGCCGAAGGCAGACGCTTAACGTCTGAGCCCCCCAGGCGCCCCCTTTCTGACATTTTCATCTCAGGCTCAGAACCCCTTCTTGGCTCTCTCGAAGGGCCAGCTCTTGCTAATGTCTGTAGCCTTGTCCTGGGCCCACTGTCTTGCATGTGGTACGTACTCAATAGATATATTTCAAGTAAAAATTTAAGCAGATCTGGTACACAGAAACAAATAAGTAGTAGTCATGTAGTTTTAGTACAAAGAAGTCTGTACTTTAAAAAAAAATCACATTTACTATAGTCAATTTAAATTTTTGAAGTATTTTTCAAGAATTCACATTTACTGAAATGTTTATGTTAAATATTTACCACCACCTTTACTGTATAAAATTACATCCATGAGTGTTTACACTGCCTAACCCAATCACAATGTCCATGTCTCTCAAGGATAAAAACATAGTAAGATCCAAAAACTGGATCAGGGGCTCTTCTAGCTCTCAGGTCTAAGAGCCTGTGGTCATCATTCCAGTTTCTCTCCTGTCCCAACCTCAAAGCTATCCAGGATGGGATAAAGCAAAGATGCTTACAACCATGCAAATATATCTGAGGACAAGAGGCAGACACAGCTGCTCACCACAGTCAGACTAGAAACAGCCTTGGCTGGAGTCGGAGTCCGCCTCTAAACTGGGATGGCCATGATGAACAAGGAAAGGTACAACACAGTTTACTTCCTTAAACAAACTACTCTCAGTCCTTTTAAAATCCAAGTCGGACGATTTTGTCTATTTCTGTTGTCTGTATTTTCCCTTGGTTTTTGGTTAAGTTTTACCTTCTCAAAGATCTGGTCATTTCGGACTGAGGGCCACTCACTGCATATGAAAGCTGCACAGGTAGTGGGAGACATTTCTAGAGAGGATTTACTCTTGCTTCCAGCAGGCAGGTAGGCCGGGGGTACAAACAACCCCACATCACCTGAAGATAATCAGATACTCAAAGCAGTCCTCCTGTTTCTGAGAGGGCCAGTCTCTCTCTGGCTCACCCCTGTCCCCAAGCAGAGCCCACAGGAAAAGCCTGGCGAGTTTACGAGGGCTCCTCCTCCTTGGTGGGCTCTGAACACCAGTATCTCCCCAGTCCCATGAATCTGCCTAAAGCTCTAATCATCTTCTCAGGTGGCAACTTCAATGATTTTGGCAATGTTTCAAGGGGAGAAAGGGTGCCAAATGTCAGGCATACCTGTCTGCCCTCTCCCAAATCTTGGTTCTACAAGTCCTTCTGCCTGGTGGCTCTCCCATGCCTTCAAATTGATTTTCTTTCTTGACTTTCCACCTTCTCCTGTTCTTAGTAGGACTGGTCCAAACAACCTGAAAAACCACTGCCAGAAGAACCCCCAAATCCAGCAAACTTAACAAAACCTTCGTTTAAAACTGTACCAGTTTTGAAATTTGAGTCTTTCCCAGGAGACTACCTAAATCAAGACTGAATGAAGCAATGTGGGCTATGGGAAAACAGATTGGAATTACTGTTGACTAACAGAAAACCATACAACCTAACTAAAATAAAGCATTAATTAAAAGTATTGTCATTTGCATTTTAATCAAAACTCTAATGTGCTTTACGGCTGGAATCGAGGGTGTGAAACTCCCGTCAAAAAATGAGACAGCTGTAAACTCGCAGGCTCAGAGCCTGGCGCACAGCAGGTGCACAGGGAACTGCACTTGGCCGTGCCCCTGCCCCCTTCTGCCCTCGGCCTCCCTCACCCCACGAGGTGGGCTGACACCAAACACAGGCTGACACAGTCCAGTGATCTTACCACAAAGTCTCAGGCTCACCCCTGAGCTGTGCTGTTTGCTAGACTAAGTAGCAGTAGGGTCAAGATCACAACACTGGACAACACATGAGTCAAGACAGCAACTGCCCTCGGCCACTTCTGCCTGTAAGTAAAGGGGAGGATGTGGACAGAGGACAGTGGGGAAAAAAGACCAGACCTGTGCTTCCCGCCCTTGTTAGCCCATGACCTCGTGAGTCCCAGGCAAGTGACTTCTGGAGTCTGTGTCTATTTTTCATCCAAGTAAGGAGGGACTCACATATTAGTCAACAAACATTTATTAAGCGCTTTCTACGTTCCGGGTCCACTGCTGGGTGCTGGAACTACAATGCCAGAAAAACCAGCCTTGTTCCTGACCTGGTGACTAGGTCAGCAGTTCTCCACTCTGGCTGCACATTTAATAATAATCTAGAGACTTTAACAATAAAACAAAACAACAACAGAACACCTTACCCCAGATTAACGGAATCTTCTGAGGTAGGGCCCTGGCACGGGGAGAAGCCAGGAAAGAGGGCCTTTTCAAGCGTTTCTGATACCCAGTGAGGATTAAAAACCACCAGACTTAGAGGATTTCTAACTTTCTATGGTTTTACAAATGAGTATTTTCAACAGGTCAAAAATCTCCAAAATAAACTGTGGTTTCATCAGTAATTTTAGAGGAGGATGACTCAGGGTAGGGATTGCCTTGATATGCTAACAATCCTATCCTGGAAAGCGATACCACCTGTGAGTGATCTCTAGCCTCCCTCATATCTCTTGGATTCATATTCAAAAGCCACAGGCATCATGTCATCAATGAGAATTCTCCCCAAGGAGCATATAGATGCCTGAGTCATGCCATTCCAGATTTGTTCCTTTGGGCCAAAGCACTATTTCCCAAGCTCCAGTCATTCATGATTTTTGTCATGTCTATTTAACATGAGTGCTATTACTTAGACTTTTTCTTTAAAATCGGTGCACTAGAACAACAAGAGTACTAGCCCTACTAAATATTAAAACCTATTATGAAGCCTCTTTAATTAAAAGTGAAGTACTGGCACATGAATAAATATAGACCAATGGAATGTAACAGAAAATCGAGAAATAGGTCAAATTAGTTAAATATGACAAAAGACAGCATCTCAAACCAGTGGGAGAAAATGAAACTTTTAGTAAGTGGTATTGCGATAACTTAAAAAACAGACAAAAAAGGATAAAATTGGATCCATCCCTCCAACCGTACATATCCTTGCAACTGGATCAGAGATTAAAACGTTTGGGCACAACAAAAAGAAAAGGAAGCATACAAGTACTAGAAAAACACAGGCGAAGGCAACCTGGAAGGATAGGAAACTTTGCAGCAATGGCTGAAAATCAAGAAGCAATGCACTAAGAGATGAAAACAATGAAATCTATCTCCTTTCTATTTAGTAATAATATTCACAAAACCACATGCATGAAGCACCTCTTCTGCCTCATTTCCGCTCCTCCTACCTCACCGGTTCTGATTCTAGCCACCGCTGAAGTGACCAGTCTTGCCCAGGCTCCGACCTGCTTCCCTGTCCCTGCTCCAGGGGTGCCATGGGAGCCCTCTCAGGGCCACCGGGGAACACCTCCACGTGCAAGGCGATTAATGTCAATCCTCTGTCAAAGGCAGACAGCAGCTGATGGGTATATGCGTCTCCCTTTCTCCCCACAAACAGGAGTCCTGCGCAGTGAAGTTATCATCAGTCGGCGGCTTAGAGCGATGGCCTGATCAGGACCGAATGCCTATGTTGGCTCTTCCTCCTTCTGTTGCACTGCCCTCCCCTCATTCCTGCTCCCAGAGGGAACACTCCCTCAAAAGCCCCTCTCATGTGGGCCTTTGTCTCAGATACAGCCCTCTGGGGAACCCAGTTAAAATACCAGGGATGTGATGCACTGTTTTCTTCTAACGCACATAAAAATACTTAATTATTAATACTTAAAAAGCACGCATCAGGAGAAGCAGCATAAGTCCCCACTCCTTAAGTGTGGGCTGTGAATAGTAACCTTCTTAAAAAGGGGACTAAGAGACTAACTTTGCAAGGATGGTGCCTGACAAACACTACATTAGCCAGGTGATTGCGGTCAATATCAACAGCCATAAGCCACGTTGCTAGTACGTACCCTCTATATGATGTGAGGAAATGGCACCTTATCTCTGCGATCTTCCTCCCCTAACTTACAACCCCACTCTAACCCTGAGAAAAACATGAGACAAATTCCAACAGAGGGGCATCCTACAACAACCTAACCAGTACTCCTTAAAACAAGTCAAGGTCATCAAAAATAAGGAAAGTCTGGAAAACTATCAAAGCCAAGAGGAGTTTAAGGAGATACAACAATGAAATGTACTGTGGTGTCCCAGATGGGACCCTGGAACAGAAAAAGGACACAAGGTAGAAGCAAGGAAACTTGAATGAAGTACGGACTTTAGCTAATAAGAATGTATCAATATTGGCACATTAAGTGTAACAAATGGCCCTTAAATGTAAGATGTTAGTACCAGGGGAAATTACACAATTTATATGTGTGCAGGGTATATGGGAACTCTCTGTACTATCTGCTCAATTTTTCTGTAAACCTAAAATTGTTCTAAAATATAAATTCTATTAATAGAAAGAGAAAACCAGATTTTAAGAAAGCATTCCTCCACCTCTGGCAATGGGATCTACATTTTGGAAGAACATTCACAAGTGATTCCCAGGCACGGTAAAGTTTGAGAAACATCCAGGACACCAAAAGTTACAGTACATAATGTCCTTACGAGGAAATAACAGGAAAAACAATCCATCCACACATCAACAAGCAAATCCTGTCCCACAGCAGCAGGATGGGAACAATGGGCTAAAGCACTGTCACCCCATTAATGCAGTAAATCATTATTCACATAATGAAACAGCTCTCATTTGGATGCCAGCTTCCACGGTTTGGGGTGGATGCCTGGAATGTTGTACTTGGAAGGACCCAGGTCAAGGTGGAATGAATGTCATGATTTACTACCCATTTTAGGTATAGGTGGCAACATCAATATTTATGAAGTATTTACCAAGTGCCAGGCACAGTGCTAGGCTCTAGGGATCCAACAGAGATCCAAACAGGCATAATCCTTCATGAAGCATAGGAGGAAAAATGTAAGTAAGTACAAATACAAAGAGTTACGGAAGAGGAAGTATGGAATGCTATAGAGGCAAGTAACAGTGAAGGGCCCTCAGGGAAGGGGTCAAGGATTGACTCCTGGAGGAAGTGACATTTAAACTAAAGATCTGAAGGCTTGGAATGTAGAAGGTGAAGGGGAAAGGGAAGTAGACTTTGGTCAACTGGTGAATTAGTCCATCAGACCTTTTCTTACTTAGGATCCTTTGAGAGAGAATAGAGGAGAAAAGATCAGAGCAATAGCAACAGCTCCACAGAGAGAGCCCAGAGGAAGGCAGGCGTCAGAGAATGTTTATGGGGGCTAAAAGCATTTAGGGAAGGGGTCTAGGTCAAGTCGATCACAAGGAAGAAAGGACTGGAGGAGGTGTGTAAGAGGCTTCCAAAACCAAGCTCTGGTCCATTGTCTCTGAGATACTAGAAAACGTCTTTAGAGCCCCACAAAGGCAGGTCTGTGCTACCACAGCTCATGCTGCCCTTTCCGCCACGGCTTCCGTGGACTTCACAGCTAAATGTGCTCAACCGCAGGAACTCTTTCTTTCTTTCTTTTTTTTTTTTAAGATTTTATTTATTTATTTGAGAGAGAGAGAGAGTGTGTGCACGACCAAGCTGGGGGGAGGGGCAGAGGGAGAAGCAGGCTCCCCGATGAGCAGGGAGCCCGATGTGGGGCTCGATCCCAGGATCCTGGGATCATGACCTGAGCCGAAGGCCGACGCTTAACGACTGAGCCACCCAGGCGCCCCACAATAACTATTTCTTAATGTAAATGTTCTGGTACAATGATCTCTTCTCCCCCAATAGCCTGCCTCCCCTTTGTCTTTATTTTAACAGCTTGCCTGTGTATCTTTTATAGATAATTACATTTAGAAATTGAAGCATTAGTAGCAACCATGGCTTCTAAGCCACAAACCTACCACTTACGGTAGATAAGTGATACAGTGATTGAAAAAGGGCGGAATATCTGAATTCAGAATTGTTCTAGGTTTTTCAGGGTTTATCTTCCTTGTAGACATAACAAATTGGGGTGGCGGAGGCAGATAACTAACCTTTATTGCATACCACAGGCTAAGAACTTCTTATGCATTCTCAATTGATCCTCACAAAACCCTGTGCAGGAAGTGGAATTATCCTCAGTACACATGAGAAAAATGGAAGCTCATGAAGGTTAAGGAATTTGCTCAGTCAGGTAAGGAGTGGCTCTGGAGCAGAATCAGGTCTGACTCTAAAACCCAGGCTGCTTAGAAAACAGGGGGCAAAATGTGGCATAACACAACAGTTTTTTAGAAAGTTTGTTCACACTCTAACATTGACTCCAAACTGAGGAGAAAATGCCTTTCACACAGCCTTAAAGACAAAGACAGGCAGTGCACCTTCACACCAGCAGCTATAGAGGAATCGGGAACAGGGCTCCCCCTACTGGTGAGCACGTGAAACCACACCATTTACTTCTTTGTCTAGTCCTTTGTTTTGGGGGGAACCTCCAAGTTAAGACAGGATTAAACTTCCTTTTACTAACTTTATCTCTTTCTTTCTCTCTTCTCTGTTTAAAATTAACATTCTGATAATGTTTATCAAGAGACTTTAACATGTTTACACCCTTTGATGCCAGTAATAATACCATTTTACTAATTTACCTTAAGGAGATAATCAAAGATGCATCCTAAGAATTATATGCACAGACATTAACCACTGTGTTATTTACAATGATGAAACCTAAAAGCAAGTTAGCCGTCCCAAAATTGGGGTGCTGATAAATAAATTATGGTATACCATATAATAGATATTATTCACCTATTTAAAATATTTTCAAGGACTATTTAACAAGGAGGTAATACATATATGTTAAATGTAAAATGTCCAAATCAAATGCACCGTACAATATCAATTTTGTGAAAAATGTTTCCTTACACATGTAAAGGAACTACAGTCCATGTTTAACGTGGTTTTCCCTAAACAGCAGGATCAATGCTGATTTGTATTGTCTTCTCTACCTTCCTATGTTTTCAAATTCTCTGCATGCAATATACCACATTTAAATCAGGAAAAAGTTATTTTTCTAAAAAGTGAGAGAAAATTTCCACTAGAAATTGCTTCTATGGTGATCTCCTTTGGAGCTAGGAAAGAGAAAACTTAAGAGTTGTTTGCTGAGGGGGCCATTGCCCTTCCCACCCCCTACCATGATGTCAGCTGCAGGTGCTCCTCACATTACTTTAGCATTTATGATATTTTCATTTAACAACTCAGAGCTGTTAAGCTTATAGTCTACTGCAAAGTTCAAACTTAGGTAGTGTATAGATTCCCTTTAAAGGGAAACTGATTTATTTTCATGGAGTTTATTTATGTACAATTACAAATCTAAGGTTAAATTTATTATGTTTATAAAACTAGATACAAACAAAACTACCAAATCAGCAAATTCAAAATGACAGTACTTTAACAAAAGGATGATTTTGCTCATATTAAAAATCATCATCAACCCACAACTATATAGTCAATTAATCTTTGACAAGGCAGGAATGAATATCCAAAGGAAAAAGTATCTTCAACAGATGGTGTTGGGAAAACTGGACAGCAACACGCGGAAGAATGAACCTGGACTACTTTCTTACACCATACACAAAAATATATTCAAAATAGGAGCGCCTGGGTGGTTCACCTGGTTAAGTGTCCAACTCTTGGTTTTGGCTCCTGTCATGATCTCAGGGTCGTGAGATCGAGCCCCAGTCAGGCGGTCAGGCTCCGTGCTCCGCGAGGAGTCTGCTTAAGACTCTCTTTCCCTCTCCCTCTCCCCCTGCTCCTCCCCCCACCCCCATGCACATGCACGCTCTCTCTCTCTCTCTCACAAATAAATAAATCTTTTTAAAAAAAAATAAATTGAAAATGGATTAAAGATCTAAATGTGAGACATGAAACCATTAAAATCCTAGAGGAGAACACAGGCAGCAACCTCTTTGACATCGGCTGTGGCAACTTCTTTCTAGACACATCTCTGGAAGCAAGGGAAACAAAAGCAAAAATGAACTAGTGGGACTTTATCAAAATAAAAAGCTGCTCAGTGAAGGAAACAATAAAATTAAAGGGATCCTGTGGAATGGGAGAAGATATTTGCAAATGACATATCTGATAAAGGGTTAGTATTCAAAATATATAAAGAATTTATACAACTCAAAAAAACCCACAGGTAATCCAATTAGCAAATGGGTAGAAGACATGAATAGATATTTTCCCAAACAAGACATACAGATGGCCAACAGACACATGAAAAGATGTTTAATACCACTCATCATCAGGGAAATGCAAATCAAAACTACAATGAGATATCACCTCACACCTGTCAGAATAGCTAAAATCAACAACACAAGAAACACATGTTGGTGAGAATGTAGAGAAAGGGGAACTCCCATGCACCGCTGGTGGGAAGGCAAACTGGGGCAGCCACTCTGGAAAACAGAATGGAGGTTCTTCAAAAAGTTAAAAATAGAACTACCCTATGATCCAGCAATTGCACTACTAGATATTTACACAAAGAATACAAAAATACTAATTCAAAGGGAGACATGCACCCTGATGTTTATAGCAGCATTATCTACAATAGCCAAAGTATGGAAAGAGCCCAAATGTTCATCGACTGATAAATGGATAAAGCTGTAGTATGTGTGTGTGTGTGTGTGTGTGTATACACACACAAATAAATATATACAAGGGAATATACACAGCCATAAGAAAGAATGAAATCCTGGCATGTGCAACGACATGGATAGAGAGTATTATGCTAAGTGAAATAAGTCAGAGAAAGACAAACACCATATGATTTCACTCACAGAATTTAAGAAATAAATAAACCAAAAAGGAGCAAAGGGGAAAAAAAAAGAGAGAGAGAAAGAGGCAAACCAAGAAAACAAGCTCTTAACTACAGAGAATAAACTGGTGGTTACCAGAGAGGGGGTTGGGTAGGAGGATGGGTGAAATAGGTGATGGGGATGAAGGAGTGCACGTGTTGTGATGAGCACTGGGTGTTGTATGGAAGTGCTGAATCACTAAATTGTACACCTGAAACTAATACTACACTGTATGTTAACTGGAATTGAAATAAAAATTTAAAATAAAATACAATAAATGTCACTATGATTCATGGTGACTTCTTTTCACCAGCTTGGGAAATCACTAGCATAAGCTACTAGAACCATTTCCACATATGTCTCATATAAAGAACATTGGAATATTGCTGGCTTGAATGAGTATTTCCTCAAACACTCTGAAACAGGTTTCTAAACTGCTCTGTATTGTTCAACAAATTAATGACATTAAAACTTCCATTAAAAGTAAAACTCGGGGTGCTCAGTTGGTTGCGAGTCCAACTCCTGATTTCAGCTCAGGTCATGATCTCAGGGTCCTGAGATTGAGCCCCGTGTTGGGCTCTGCACTCAGCACGGGGTCTGCTTGTCTCTCTCCCTCTGCTCCTCCCCCCACTCGCATGCTCTCGCTCTCTTTCTCTAAAATAAATAAATAAATAAATAAATAAATAAATAAATCATAAAAAAAAAGTAAAACTCAAAATTAAAAAAAAAAATCATCGTCTACAAGGTCAATAAAGCAGTAGCACCGGCCTAAAAACAGGCAGACAGAACAACAAAAGAGAGCCTAGGAAAATACACAGAAACCCCACAACTCTATAGCTGGTCTCCCTAATATGACTTCCAATGACTCCCTCCATGACTTGGAGGAATGCTCTTCTGTCCCCATTCTGCAGCACAAGGTTCAGAAATGCACTTGGACCCACATGTGTTAGCTAGTAGAGGCTCACGATGATAAATAAGGACTGTGTTTGTGCCTGTGTATCTTATCCTGTGCCCTGTAATTGCACTGCATTCTGTATACCTCCAAGATTGATAAAATGCCCTTGGCCCAGATGAGGTGGTTCCCTGGCACAAAACCAGACTTGCAGGATGCTGGACCGGCCATGTCTTACATATACAAGGCTGGCCCTGTTGGGGGCAGGTAACTGTCTGAAGTCTGGGGGGTGATCATCATTCAGATGTTACTGGCTGCAACCATGCACCCTTGAAGACAATTTTGAGATCCGGATGTCTGTATCACCATCTAACTTAGGAAATGTTCCTCATGTTTCTGCCGTGTATCTACTGACACAGTCAAGTATCCGATCAGCAATTTTGAAGAAAAATGTAATTTTGATCTTCACCTCATATTCCAGACAATTTGAAGGATGACTTTTTTATATTTTATATATAAAATAGAAAAACAACTTAATACTTATCAAACTTCTAGAAGAATGCTATCTTAAACATAAAAAATGACAGGAAAATCACAAAGAAAAAGACTTAATGACATAAAAATCTTAACCTTCTATATATCAAATCTTTAAAAAATAAAAGGCAGATAAGGAAAATGTTCAGAGAAAAGACCGTTCCCAACAGATAAATGACTAAAGCATATAAACAGAAATAAACTATACCATGTATGGGGGGGGTTGGTTTTTAAGTGAAAAAGTAAAGTAAGTAAAAAAGGATGTAAAAAAGGGATCTAGTAAATGTCTGTAGGGGGGACTATTTGGGAGGGGAGGTCTGGTTCTTTTCACCTCCTTACCCACCTAATCCAGCATCAGGCATCAGTAAGCCCTCAAAAAATGATTTTTGAAGGAAGACATGAAAATATATAAGGTCTGTTAGGAAAAAGGAAGAATTCAGGCAATAGTCTATAAAACAAAGAAAAACTCAGATACAGCCTTAATTATCTGAGGAGTTTGATTCAACAGGACTTTTTTCCTAAAACGTGAAAAATATGTGCCTCAAATGTTCAGTTTATTCATGAGAAAGCATCTTGAGCCCTATGCCTTTCTTAGACACTCCTTAAAAGGGATGGTTTGGAAACTACCTTGCAGACCTTTATGAACAGGTCACATCTCTATACTCCCATGAGATTATCTAGCAAGAAAAATAATGTTATTTTCATTGAAAAAACTTGGGATTGAACAGAAAGCAAAATATTTTTCATGGATGAACCAAGTTGCTTATAAATATCCCAATCAAATGAGCTGACAACAGAGGTAATGAATATACTCCTTTGACTAATTTAGATCCTTGTGCAAAAGCCAAGTACTTGAGGTACATGTCAATATACATGCACTGCTGCTTAACTATAAACAGTCTGTGACAGAGAACCATGGTAAACTGTCAGCACCATTTAAAAAAATCTGTGTAAAAAACAGACAGCTTAAAGAAAAAGAATAACTGAATGGCTCACTTTGGAAAAGCCATTTACAAACTTGCATTTCTGCAGTCATGCCATTTTATCTGATCCAAAAGAACAGAATATGATGTTATTGTGTTATTGTTGATCAAAAGATTAAATGTTCTATTCAAGAGGACCAGATAGAGGGTAATTTTTAACAAATAAACAAGGAAATCAAAACAGGAGAAAGGAAGAAATACGGAAAAAAGAGAGGAAAGCATCTGCTTCCAATATCCTTTGCATCACAGTAATGACCGGCACTAAACTGCCATTTTTTCAACTAATTATATATTAAGGGGAAATAAAGATTTATATTGTCTTGATTCTAAGAGCATTTCACAAACTGAGACGATCTAATATAGTTGACATAACACAAGAAAATAGCTGCTATTATTCTCCACAGCTTCTGTAGACTGCTAGCTTAAATCTCCTGCAGAATCGAATACTGACTCAAACTGCCCCTAACGTGTATGCATGAGGGGCTTTTACTGCCAGCAACCACGGACTAAGTAAATCAGAACAATCTCCAACCGAAGAGAACTAGAAAAGCAGGGAAAGAATATAATAAATATCTGCATGGAGGCCTGGAGGAGGAAGAAACATCAGAGAGTCAGGAAAGTGAGCTCAGTATTCAGAGCTACTTTTCCCTGGGGGTGTTTGCCAATTCCAAAGGGAATGCCAAAAGTTTGGTGTTGGCTTAGGGAGGGAAGGTGCTGGTGAAATGCTGAACCCTGGGAGTAAAGGTGGACCAAACAGGCTGGCCCTCACAGGGACTGCAGCTCAGTTTAGAAACAGCCCGATCCCCGAGACTGTACTGAAGTGACTCCAGATCCCAAGAGCCCCATTTGCCTGACAAAAGCAAATGTGAATTATTTCTGGCAGAGGAAAACATCTTAGATCTCAATTTCTACAAAATAATTGTGCAAATTCAATGGCCAGCACAAAATTAAAAAAAAAAAAAAGGCTAGGCACATAAGGAGATAAGACAAAATGAATGAACACCAAGAGAAAACAGACATTGGAAAAGA
The DNA here is from genome assembly GCF_011800145.1 of Mirounga leonina. Taxonomy (NCBI): domain Eukaryota; kingdom Metazoa; phylum Chordata; class Mammalia; order Carnivora; family Phocidae; genus Mirounga; species Mirounga leonina. The sequence continues at coordinate 4,999,514 of NW_023270825.1, forward strand.
CTCACAAATAGTGCCATAATCAGAAAAACTTTAAGATAATTATGCATACCATATTCAAGGAGATAAAAGACAAGATTGATAATTTTGGCAGATAATGGTAAACTATAAAAAGAAAACCAAATGGAAATTAAAGAACCAAAAATATGTAACTGAAATGAAAAACTCAACTGAGGCATGCCCAGCTGGCTCAGTGGGTAGAGCACGTGACTCTTGATCTTAGGCTTATGAGTTTGAGCCCCATCTTGGGTGTTAAAAAAACAAAAACAAAAAAAACGAAGGGGCATCTGGCTGGCTCAGTCAGTTAAGCATCTGACTTCAGCTCAGTTCCTAATCTCGGGGTCCTGGGATAAAGCCCCACATGGGGCTCCCTCCTCAGTGGGGAGTCTGCTTCTCCCTCTGCCTCTGCCTCTCCCCCTAGCTTGTGTTCTCTCTCCCTCACTCACTCACTCTCTCCCTCACTCACTCTCTCTCAAATAAACAAATAAAATCTTTAAAAAAAACCCAAAAAACCCACCCTCAATTGATGGTTTAATAGATCATTTATAGCAGAAGAAAGAGAGATAAGTGAGGAGATACCCAGAATGAAGGACAGAGAGACAAAAAGAAAACACAGAAGGTTAAGAGACAAAATCCAACGAATGATTTAACATGTGTAACTGGAGTCCCAGAAAGAAAGGTGAGATAGAATGGGGTGGAAGCAATATTTGATGTACTAATGGATGATGACTTCCAAAACCAATGAAAGATGTAAGGCCACGGATTCAAGAAGCCCTAAGCACTCCAGTTATAAGTTAAAAAAAAAACCCAAAAAAAACCCCAACAGGGACAGCACAGAAAAATTTCTGAAAACCAAAGACAAAGAGAACATTTTAAAAGCATCCAGAGAAAAAGACTACTTTCAAGAAAACGACAGACTAACAAGGGGCTTCTCAAAAGAAGCAATCCAAGTGAGAAATAAGGAAATATCTTTGAAATGCTTAAAGAAAACAATGGCAAACCAAGAATTCTGTAAGTACCTAAAAGGCCCTTCACAGTGGAGGAAAATGTTCTAAAATTAGATTGTGGTAATGGTTGGAGAACTCTGTGAAAATACTAAAAACCACTGAATTGTATACTTTAAATGAGTAAATTTTATGCTGTGTGAATTGTGTCTCAATTAAGCTATTTGGTTTTTTTTTTAATGCAATGTAAATAATGACATTGGCAAACACACTGTAAGAAATCTGTCACCCCAGACCTGCACTAAAGGAACACTAAAGGGTATTCTTCAGGTGAAAAGAAATGGCCCCAAATGGAAGTCTTGAAGGTGACAAAGAAGGCACAGAA
>NW_023270825.1:5001239-5020442 GCF_011800145.1 Mirounga leonina
CGGAGCTGCGAGGGGCGGGGCTTCCTGGGAAGGACGACCAGCGAGGGACGGGCCGGAGCTGCGAGGGGCGGGGCTTCCTGGGAAGGACGACCAGCGAGGGACGGGCCGGAGCTTGGGGACCAGGCTGTGGGGACTGGGCTTCCCGGGGAGGACGAGCCGCGGGGGGCGGGGCTTAGGACAGAGGGCGACCAGAGAGGGGCGGAGCCGTGAGGGTGAGGTGGAGTCGTGGGCGGGGCGCGGCGCTAGGCCGGCACGTGGAGCGCAGAGCCCCTTCCCCGCGCGGGCGCCCCCGGTTATCCATCAAGGGCCCTTACTGCGCGGGCGTCGCTGCGCGTGGGCCAGAGGATTCCCCCTCTCCTTGCAGTGCTCCCCACCTGCTCGGACGCAGGGGCAGCTGGGATCCAGGGATGTCGAGGTCACCAACCCGTGCGTCCTCTTTTTGTAAATAGCCAGGTCTGGGAGCTTAGTCGCAGCTTTGGGGTTCTATCAACAACACGTGGAGGACCTCCCCTAGCCGAAGGAGAGCCTCATCAGGCGCCCCAAAACCACAGCCTGTGAAAAATCACAGCACAAAGTAGGTGCTCCAGGTTTTCACTGGTTGTTAAATCCCCATCCTTCCTAAAGGTTAGGGATCTTCATTGCTGGCTAGAAACCTTCCGGGATCCCACTCCCCATATCTAAGTGGACACAGATCGTCGTGCTTTCTCACTATTGCCGCTGATGCTCCCTCTCCTATCTATCATCGAAATCATAGCTACCTTCTTGAAAATTGGGTCGAAACAAGAGCATATTAAGGGTTTGGCAAAGTTTGGAATTTAAGAAGGCGGGGAAGGGGCGCTATTTTACTCCTGGCCCAGATGAAGAGGCTCTGTGAGTTATGTGGTTTTGCCCAAGATACAGCAAGTGGTGGAGCCAGTTCTCAAGCCAGGGTTTCTCTGACTCAGAATCCCAGTGCCCATTCATTCTGGTTTGCTGCAGTTGAATGTAGTTTTCACTGGTTGCAGGGTGGGTCTCTAGGGGCTTCTTCCCCTCCGTATCCCCTGCCTCTCCTTCACCATCCACTTGTCATGAGTTCCTTGGTGACCGATTGTCACATTTTCCCTTTCTTTCTGTTTGAGCTGGAGTCTTCAAACTCAAAAGAGCACGTTGGTCCCCTGTAGCCCTGTTAGCAGGTCCAGAGGGTTTCCGCTCCTTCTCGCCTTATTTGTCCCTCTCTTCCCAGGGTCAAGGTTGGCTCTCTGCTACAGAAGAGACTTGTTAGACACTAAAAATTACCAAAACGGACGATCTCCAGGGCACTTGGAGACAGGCAGGTATATTCTGTAGAGGCAGTGTTACCCTTGGTCAGTGCATTTCTGACTGTGGGAGAACACCACCCCCGCCCCCTGGGATATTGGCCTGTTTGTTCTCAGCTTGGGTTACTGGAGCTTGTGGCCCACTCTGACCTCCCTGCTGCCTTGGAGTCTGGTAAGTTACTACCCTGTAACTGGAAAAGGGTCACCGGGCCATGTTGGTAGTGGATTTACTATAGAACATTAGCACCAAAGGTGTGAGACATACACCCCCTATCAACCTTTCCTGCTAACTACCAGTATCCTGGAACAATAAAGACAGAAGGACCAGAGAATATTGATGCTGGGAGGGACCTGCCAATCCTTCTGTTGGTAGGAGATGGGGGGTGGAACACCAAGAAAGTGAAAGGGGTCCAACATCACTCAGTGAATTCACAAAGTCAGCTGTCGGGCTCCTGGCGAGATCACTTCTTGGATCCGGTGTTTGATCCTCAGAGGGCTTCATGAGCAGCAGGAAGGGCTGGGGAGGACAGGTAGGGACCACTTGTGGGCCCTAAGCTGAGCCCTGCTTCTCCGTGAATGGGAGTTGGTCTTGCCCACCCAGCCCAGGATGCTTAGGAAGGAGAACTCCACGTGTTGCTGCTCCACCAGCAGTGTAGACGTCTCTGAGCCTCCCTTTCTCACCCCACAGATGGGACTCCTACATCCTTGTAGGCACTGCTGAGGAACAGCACAACGTAGGCTCCTGCAAAGTCTTTCCACCCTCCCCCAGCAGCCTCACTCTTGCCTCTCTTTCCCCTCTCCCTTAACCATGCATTTTTGAAACCAGTCTACTTAACATGTTTCTCATTGACTGAAAAAACCTTTATTCCTTAAAAGTACGTGAATTCATGTTTTACATTCTTCAGATAAGAAGAACATTATTTTTGACATGTATGGCCCCCAAATGATTTGTCTCTGGAGGTCACCCTTCCTCGGATGTGAAAAGATTGCTCACCAAAGTCAGTGACTTTATAACATGTGATGTGTCTGGGTGTAGGCTGACTACCCATGGCTCAGCTGGGAGGCCCTCCTGGACTGGTTTTCCCATTTGTGGGGGAGGCAGGAAGCACAGGCTTTCTGCTGTTAGCCCAGGCTAGTTACAGAGCTACAGACACGTAATAGAGCCAGGAAGTCCTCAAAGGTATCTGTCTAACCTCCTGTCCAGAGGGAGAAAGTAAGGCCCGGAGAAGTCACACAGGCCAGCGGATGAAGAGCCAGATGAACACACGTTCCTGCAGACCCCAGTTTCAAGACTGCCTACATTATCCCCTGCTCCCTCCTTGTTTCTTGAAGCTTTTCCAGCCTGGGGTCATGGTTGAGGAACCAGCCCTGTAGACCATCTTCTCTCTCTCTCGGTGTTGCTAAAACAAACTGTACTCACCCCAAATAATCAAAAGAAACACAGTTGCTTTCGATGATTCACCAATGAGACCATGTCTGGTTTATATTAACAGCAGAAGTCAATTACTAATTCATGCCAGAACCCAAAGCAAAGACATGCTTCTTTGAAGTGAAGACGACAGATATCTCAGAGACCTTGGGGACCACCTGTGACACTGTCTTTCTTTGAAAATCCTCATTCACACCATTCACCTCATTGACCAACTCACTCATTACCAATAGTGTTTTTCTTAAATATAACACAGTTTGTTTTCAATCATTCATTCATCCAAGGTTTGTTGAGCACCTACATGTCTCTGCCTCACTGGTGCCCAGCAGCCTCTGTCTACTCGGGAAACCATCTTCAACCCCCACCCACATGTCACCTCTCTCCCAGAACCCTGAGCACCCTCTTCCCCCCAGGGCTGCAGGCACCATCCTCCATACTGCTTGGGGGCTTGGGGACTTGGGGCTCGGCCCCATCACACTTTCACCATCCCATATTGGGATGGTCTTTTTGACCTGCTGACTCCCCTGCTAGACTGTGAACTTCATGAGGGCAGTAGGCAGGTCTTATTCCTCTTTGACCCCACCTCTGTTACTGCACAGAAGTGAGGAGACCCTGCTGACTCTTTGCCCTCATCCAAGCAGTGCCTGTGGGGGGTTGGGGGGGAACAAGCCTGCAAGCATTACATTTTGGAAACCCAAGCTCCTGCTTGTGCTCTTGTTTCATCCAGCAGGAAACAGAAATTACTTCTGGCCCATTTTGCCTTCCCCACAGCCAAGGATGGTCTGTGGCTCATAGCTGGAGCTTCTCTTTTGACTCTACCTCTCAGGCTCCTGGGCTCAAAAAGCAACTCTCCTTAAGATCATGTTTCACCCGCTTTGAAAGCTCAGGAAGAGGCAACTCTTGGGAGAGGGGCCTGTGGTGGTAATACTGGGGATGACTCCAGTTTCCTGCTGAGTGTCTCAAAGGCCTGGGCCAACTGAGGGAAGCTTAGCCAAATGTATGTATGTTGGGGGGCTAGAGGGGAGGACCTCGAGTACCCTTTTGGTAGAGGGCAACTTCTTAGTGCCACTCTTTGCAATGGGAGAAGCAGACTGAGGACCCAGGTTGGAGCAGGCCTGCTTTTTTGGAGGAGGCTGGAGCCAAGTCCTGCCATCCCAGGCTGCCTGAGTGTTCCCACTTAATTAAGTTCAGAAAACTGAGCCAAGGGCATCCCTTAGGCCACCCTAGCCAGCAACCCAGGAGAGAGCTGCTGATCCCTTTCCTGGAGCCACAAGGCCTTTGGGAAAGAGTGCCCCACCAAGCCCCACCCTAGGGAGGCCCAACCTCCCTTGGGCCTTCCCAGCCCTGGAGACCAGGTCTCAGCTTGGGGGGTGTCCACTCTCATCCCTGGGGAAGGAACTCCCTGGCCACTCCTCCCTCTCAGCTGTCTAACACCTGCTTAGAGATCCTGACAGCCAGGCCTTTGCGGGGCGGAGGGGACCTGCCTACAGTGGGGCTGGGAGGCCTGGGCCTCTGAGCACACATTTTAGGGGACTTGATGAATTTGAAGTCTTTGATCCCCTCACATGATGTTCTACAAGCTGAGCAGTCAGCAGATGGCATGTCTAATGGAGGGAATGATAGAGAAGTTATAGGAAGAGTCAAGAAGATCTTGCATGAGAGCAATATGACAACAAAAAGTAATTCTTAGGAATAAAAACATTATTTCAAAATGGAAAAAATTAATTAGAGGCAGTAAAAACAGAAAAGACACTGATCTAGAACCAGTGTTGGCTCACTTTTCCTACAAAGGACAAGATAATAAATATTTTTGGCTTTTTGCAGGTCATTCAGTCTTTGTCATAACTACTCCACTTGGCCATTGTAGCTTGAAGACAGCCATAGACAATCCATGAATGAATGGATGTGACTGTGTTCCAATAACACTTTATTTATAAAAACAGGTGGCAGCCTGGATTGGGCCTGTTGACTCAGGCCCTAGGAGATCAAACGAAAAAACTTTCACAAAGCAGACAGAGTACAAAAGGAAGAAATGGAAATTATCATTGACAAAATAAAACACATACATGATAGATTCAAGAGATCTGACTTCTCAGTAGTAAGAATTCCAAAAGGAATGGAAGGAAGAGAAGCCATAATTGAGGACACAATAGAGTTTTTAAGTCAAAAGAGTTATCAGAAGCCTGAATGCTTTTTTCTAAGACCAGGAACAACACCAGGTTATCTACTCTCCCCACTGCTTTTCAATATTGTCCTGGAGGTAATTAGGCAATGAGGGGGTGGAAAGGCATTCCATTGAAAAGGAAGAAGTAAAACTATCTCTATTTGCAGGTGACATGATATTGTGTATAGCAAATCTTAAGGAATCCACTAAAAAATTATTAAAACCAACAATTGAGTTCAGTAAGGTTGCAGGATGCAAGATCAATATCCAAAAAATCAATTGTATTTCTATATACTTGCTATGAACAATTTGAAAATGAAATTAAGAAAACAATCCTACTTTAATAACATCAAAAAATAAAATATTTAGGAATAAACTTGATAAAAGAATTGTAAGATATACACTGAAAACTATAAAATGTTACTAAAAGAAATTAAAGAAGACCTAAATAAATGGAAAGACATCCCATATTCATGGATTGGAAGACTTAGTATTGTGAAGATGGCAACAGTCCCCAAATTGATCTACAGATTCATTGCAATCCCTCTCAAAATCCCCCCTTTTTTTTCAGAAATTAGCAACCTGATTCTAAAATTCATTTGGAAATGCAAAAGACCTAGAACAGCTAAGACAATCTTGAAGAAGAACAAAGTTGGAGGATTCATATTACCTGATTTCAAAATTTACAGCAAAGCTATAGTAATCAAGTACAGTACTGGCTAATGGAGATAGATAGATACAGATATACACTAATGGATGGAATAGAATAAAGAGTCCAGAAATAAACATTTATGTGTAGTTGATTTTTAACAAGGGTGACAAGATAATTCAGTGGAGGAAAGAGGAGTCTTCAATAAATGGTGCTGGAACAACAAGAAATCCCCTGGCAAAAGAAGGAAGTTTAATACTTCACATCATATGCAACAATTATCTTAAAATGGTTCATAGCCCTAAATGGAAGAGCCCAAAATATAAAACTCTTAGAAGAAAACATATGTGTAAATCTTTCTAACGTTAGGTTAGGCAAAGTTTTCCTAGATAGGATACCAATAAAAAAGTACAACAACCAAAGAAAAACAGATACATTGGATTTCATCAATATTAAAAACTTTTGCTTCAGATAATACCATTAAAGTCAAAAGACAACCCACAGAATGGGAGAAAATATTTGCAAATCATATCTCTGAAAAAGGCCTTGTATCTAGAATATGTAATGAACTCTTTCAACTCAATAATATAAATACAAATAAGCCAAGTAAAAAATGGGCAAAGGATCTGAATAGCTGTGTCTCCAAAGATCTACAAGTGGTCAATAAGCATATGAAAAGATGCTCAATATCATTAGCTATCAGGGAAATGCGAATAAAAACTTCAATGAGATACCACTTCACTCCCACGAGGATGGCTATAAACAAAAAATAATAATGATAAAGCAAAGTAAAAATGGAAATTAAGTTGGTGATGTGGAGAAATTGGAATCCCTCATACATTCTAGTGGGATTGTAAAATGGTGCAACCACTTTGGAAAACAGATTGGCACTTCTTCAAACTATTCAATGCAGAGCTACAATATAACCTGGCAAATTCACTCCGAGGTATATATATGCCCCAGAAAAATGAAAACATATGTCCGCACAATAACTTGTACGTAAATGTTCATAGCAGTGTTATTCATAATAACCAAAAAGCGGGAACAATCCAGCTGCCCATCAACTGATGAGCAGATAAACAAAATGTGGTCTATCATTAGATCGATATCCATATACAAAGGAATATTATTTGGCAATAGAAAGCCAGGCAGTACCGATTCATGCTACAATATCAATGAACCTTGCAAATATGATGCTAAGTGAAAGAAACCAGCCACAAAAGGCCACATATCATACGAGTCAATTTATAGGAAATGTCCAGAAAAGGTAAATCTGCAGAGGCAGAAGGTAATCAGCAGTCGCCAGGGCCTAGGGGGGCAGAGTGCATCTAGGGAATAACTACCCGTAATGGATTGGCCTGTGTTCTCCCAAAATTCCCATGTTGAAGCCCTACCCCCCAGTACCTCAGAATGTATTTGGAGATAGGAATTATAAAGAGGTAATTAAGTTAAAATGAGGCCTTTAGTGTGGGCCTGAATCCAATCTGACTGATGTCCTTATAAGGAGAGGAGATTAGGACACCCAGAGAGATGTCAGAACAGAGAAAAGGCCATGTGAGGACACCTCAAGAAGGTGGCCGTCCGCACGCCACAGGGAGAGGCCTCCGTAGAAACCAATCCTGTTGGCACGTGGCTCTTGGACTTCCGGCCCCCAGACCTGTGAGGAGATAAATGGCTGTTGTTTAAGGCCCCCCTCCATCCCCCCAGCCTGGGAAGCTCTTCTGTCACAACCCTAGGAGATGAATACGCTGCGAGTGGTATATGGGGTTTCTTTTGGGGTGATGAAAATATTCTAAAATTACATAGTGGTGATGGTTGCAAAGCTCTGCGAATATACTAAAAACCACTGAACAGCATTCCTGAAGTGGGGGTGAATTGCATGGGATGTGAAGTATATCTCAATAAAGCTGTTTGGAAAAAGAGAGCTCACCAGGTGTTTGGGAGGATTAGTGTAGAAAGACACATATTTAGACACAATCTGGTAGAAATGCCTGTTCTTCTCTCCCACGCGGATGAGGTCCTCAGCCAGAAAGGATTTTAGGCCTGCAGTTCCCTTTTCTCAGGGATCTGCGAACCTCTAGTTTCAAATTGCAGACAAGAAGCCAAATAACTAGTCCGAGTCTCTCTTTACATGGTGTATCAGCTTCCTATCACTGCCATACAGATGACCAAACCTTGCTGGCTTCCAACAACACATATGTATTCTCTTACGGTTCTGGGGGTCAGAAGTCTGACTCGAGTCTCACTGGGCTGAAATCTAGGTGTCTGCGGGGCTGTGTTTCGGGGGAGAATCTGTTCCTTGCCTTTTCCAGCTTCTAGAGTCTTCCTGCATTCCTTGGCTCGTGGCCCCTCAGGAAGGGCCATCTGCAAAGCCAGTGGCAAGGACAGATCAAGTATAGGTCAGCGCTTTCTGGCTCGCACTCACATCTCCCTCGCCTCCTCTTTTCCCTCCCTCTGCTCTAGTTAGGGGCCTTTGCGATTATATTGGGCACACCTGGGTAATCCATGGTACTCTCCCTATTTTAAAGCCAGCTGATTAGCAAATTTAATTCTACCTGCAACCTTATTTCCCCCTTGGCCATGGAACCTACATATTCATGGGTTCCAGAGATCAGGAATGGACATTTTAGGGTGGCCTGAGTGTGTGCATTCCACACACAGGCAATCTGTTTTTTTCTCCCAGAAGCTGAAGGGGGTTTCTTATTGTTGTTAGAGTTTGGAAAGTTCAATGGAGTCCAGGGACACCCCTAAATAACCGTAAAAAATATAATAAAAATTGAGCTTGGAAATGTGAAAATACTCCTCTAGATAACTTTTAGCTGAAAGAAAAAATCAGTGAAAACTATAAATTAATAAGAAATTAATGAAAATGAGAAAACGCCATAGCAACGCCTATGGGATACAGCAAGAGCATCCCTTACATGTTTTCATTATACACCAGAGAGTATACATACATGAAGCATTCAGCTTAAAACACAACAAAATACATTTAAAAATTATGAGGAGGGAACTCATCAAGATGAAAGCTGAAAATAGTGAATTAGAAACATAAATACTGAGAAATGAAAGTAAAATCCACTTCTTCAAGAGGAAAGGAAATGGAAAACCCGCAAAGACTAAGAAGGAAAAGGCAGGAAAACAAAAGTACAGAGCACTAGGCGTGAGAAGGAATTTGTAATTGCAGGGTGAACAAGAATAAAATAATTGCATCGCTTTGCAGCGTATATAACTGTTGGGTCATTGTGTCGTATGCCGACATTAATGTAACATCGGATGTCAGCTACCCTTCCATAAGAAAATAATTACAAGAGAATATTACGGCGGTTTTATTTCAATAAATTTGAGAATCTACATGAAATGGATGATTTTCTTAGGAAACAAATCGGGGGAAATGCTGGTAATGGGAGAACCTAAATGGGACTGAATGCTAAAACCATGCTGGTGTCTGGGGCACCCGGATGGCGAGCGCTGGGACACCAGCCGTCCCCGGGACCTGCTCGGAGGACATTCTGCACTGTGATTGTGAATGGCCACTGAGCTGGCTCCCAGCAAGACAGCAGGTGGAGAGTCATCCTGGACGGGGCTAGGTGTGGGGCAGGTGGACCCTGCTCTGCCACCGTTCACTGCATGGCTCTTGCTGGGCATGGGTGTCCTCCAGGGCTGGATTCTGGACAGTGGACTTTAGAGCCCCACGTGGGGGCTGGAGGTGGTGGGGGTGGGGTGGGGAGGAAAGGGGAGGTGGTTGGCATGTTCAGGGAGGTGGACTGGGTATGGGGTTTGGACATAGGATGAGTGTTCCTGGTCACCTCCACCCTCTGACTGCTTCTGCTAAAGCAGGGGCATTCTCAGTCACGTCATGGAGTGGATTTTCCTGTAAGATTTCATTCTAAGAAAGCTGTTGCTCCCCAAAGTTTGAAAACCAGGTGATTCCTCCAACCCCCAGGGCTGCTTTCAGACCTGACCTTTTCCCAGCATCCACTTGCTTTGATAACTGTCTGGTCTCTTAGAATTGTAAAGATGTTCATCATTTAGTTCCCAGACAGAGATGGGTATGAGTGCGTGTGTGTGTGTGCATGTCCGTGTGTTTTTCTTCTTTAAAAAAAACCACCGCTTCCTTTGGAACATAATTTAAACTTGCTTTTCCCAAATGACCAAGAACTAGGTTAGCGCGCAGGGGCTGATGGGCGGCGAGGCGGGCAGCCAGTTTCCACATGCATGCCCGACTTTCTCCTCTCAGAAGGATGAGGTTTACAGCCCTTAGGTAAAAATAGCTTTGTGCGGCTTTTGCCAGGAAGACATTTAGAAACGGAGGAAGGATTCGTTTGCTAAAAAAAGAAAAAGCCTCCCAAATTGCTACCATAATTTTGGAATTCACTTCTGCAAAACATATCAAGGGTCATAGAGATGTTTTTGCTCTCAAATTCAGTAATTGCACTTCTGGGATTTTGCCCTGGAGAAGCAAGTCTAAGAGAAAGGTTCCACGGACAAGCTGTTCTCCGCAGTGTCGTTTGCGATAGTAAATCACTGGAAGCAGGGAAAGACAGGGTTAAGGGCGAAGGTTTAGGAATCTAAGCCAAGTCCACATGCTCCCCCTTGCTGCCCATGGCTCCATCGATTTGCGCCTCTACCGTACCAGGCCCTGTGCTAAGACGAGGGTACATGATGCCGAGCATTTATGCCTCGGGGAGCTTACAGTGGAAAGGGTACAGGCAGTAGACTCCACTTACAGCTCAGTGTGATAAGAGAAGGATCCATGGGAGGGATCAGAACCCAGAAGAGGCACTCCAGGAAGGCTTCCTGGAAGAAGTGACTTGTGAGCTGTCTTACGAAAGTTACGGTGGTTGGGAGCGCCTGGGTGGCTCAGTCGGTTGAACATCTGCCTTCAGCTCAGGTCCTGATCCTGGAGTCCCATGATCGAGCCCCACATCGGGCTCCCTGCTCAGTGGGGAGTCTGCTTCTCCCTCTCCCTCTGCTCCTCCCCCTGCTTGTGCTCTCTCTCTCTCAAATAAATAAATAAAAGAAAATTACGGTGGTTGGGCAGGAAAAAATGGGAGGAAGAACTTGGGGGCAGAGAGCGTGTGTCAGGACCAGGTGGCGCTGCAGTGTGGGGACAGAGAGAAGCTCAGCCATGGAAGCAGAGGGAGATGGTGTTGCAGAGGAATCAGGAAACCAGGGAACAGGCCCTGTCTGCGATGCGGGGAGCTTTTTCTTAAGAGCCCTTGAAGGATTTTAAGCAAGAGAGTGGTGCCTTTAGAAAACTCGCCCCGACTGCTCTGTGGGGTGAGGCCGGTGTGGCTGCAGGCGGGTCAGCAGTGATCCACCGGCCCGGGCAGAGCAGCGCGGGTGGGAGGAGATGGGCACATGAGGGATCGCTCCTGGAGTCTGGGGGAGAGAGGCCGAGGGGTGCAGTGGTTGGGTATGAACTCTGAAACCGGACTGCATGGGTTCAAATCCCAACTTACTCGCTGTGTAGCCCTTAGCAAGCTAACTAACCTCTCTGTTTTAGTTTCCTCGTTGTGGAAGGGGGATCCCCGTGACAGGGTTGTTGGGAGTCCTGCGGGGCCCCGAGTGTGAGGCGCACCCAGTGGTGACCGGCACGGGGTAAGTGATGGTGTTGGTGTTGGTGCTGCTGATCCAGGCAGTGAGTCAGAGACAGGGGTCTGGAGGGATGCGCGCATTGCTGGCTTGGGCTGCTGGGAGCTGGGAGTACAGGGTTTGGGGAAGGAAGTGGGTAGATTTGGTTTGGGGCATGAGATTGAGGCACTCGTGGCTGAGCAGATGGACAACTGGGTGAAGCTAAGGAAACAGACGTAGAGATGTGGATCTGGGTCTTATCCGTGTTGGAGAGGTGGTAGATCTGGGAGCTGATGGGGTGGCCCATGGGAAGGGGCAATGGCAGAGCCCGCAGCACTGGGGACAAAGGCCCTCAGTAAGGGTGGCCTTGTTTTTCTTGTCTTCATCACCATCATCAGTGTGGGAGGACTGGACAGTCGCAGCAGCCTGTTACAGAACTGATGGGAATTATTTATAACAAGTCTGTAATGACAATGGAAATGTTTATAAAGGTGCAAGAGAAAAGCAACATAAAGCATGGTCTATGCACTCTGCTAACTACGGAAACACATCCAGAAATGTATGCAGAGAAAAAAATACGGGAAGGAGATGCACCAAGAACCTAGTAGTGCTACTTCTAGGTGGTGGGAATATGACAGGACGTCCTGAATTTGCTATAGTAAGTATGTCTTTTCATTTAAAAATACAGTGAACTTCATTTTATTTATTTATTTTTAAAAGATTTTATTTATTTCTTTGACACAGAGAGAGAGAGCACAAGCAGGGGGAGTGGCAGGCAGAGGGAGAGAGAGAAGCAGACTTCCCGCCAAGCAGGGAGCCCGATGCGGGGCTCGATCCCAGGACCCTGGGATCATGACCTGAGCTGAAGGCAGAGGCTTAACGACTGAGCCACCCAGGCGCCCCAAATAAAATCTTTTAAAAAAAAATCTTAAAAAAAAAAAAAAAAGCAAGATCCTCCCTTGTCTGGGATGCTTGTTCCAATGCCCCTGGATGTTCTCCTTTGGACCCTGACGGTCTCCAGCAGCTGATATTATACATCAGGGAGGCTGAGTGCTCTAGAGGGAGGTGCACAGAGCTGAGAGAAACTGGCCAGGAACTCCAGAATAACAGAAAAGCCCCCCTGCGCCTTGTCGCCGATCCGGCCTTGAAGTCCTTCCTAGCAGGGACGGGGAGGGGGGCGAGGAGGACGTGGAGAATTGTTTGGCATCTGGGTTCCCTTTCACTTCTCTGTTATATTAAGCTTCTGCAGGACTAACCTTCTCCCACTGTTTCCCAAGATGGTATGCCATGGACATTGATCCTGGCCAATAATCAGCATCGTGGGAGCGAAAGTGCCCAATGCTCGAGGATGGGAAATGTCAGTGTAAACAGGCTTCTTTATTATAGAATTTCCAATGTGTTAAAGAGGCAAACTGCGCTCGAGCCTCTACCTACGACACACCATATATAGTCCGGGGCATTTCTAAAGTCATTCGGAGACGCTGCATGAGCAACTTCTCGAACGGCGCTCTGCGAGAGTCCGTCTGAGAACGGTGACGCTGGCGTGGAACACAGCTCGGGAGACCTGGGAGTTTCACCCTGGGCTCAGCAGCCTGGGGCAAGCACCTCTATCTTTCTAACGCTCTGTCTCTTCATCGTCGGGGTGCCGGGGGGGGGGCTTGTGATCTTACCTCTCAGAGCTGCTCTGCAGATGCCTTTTGGCCAAGTAGCAGGAACTCCTCAGGTGCCACAGCCCAGGGTAGAGACGGGGCAGAATCTGAGAAGTGGAGCAGGTGCGTGCCCTTGAAAACCAGCGGTCCCCCTCGCAGGCAGTGAAGCCAAACTCTTGCTCAGATGCACAAAGAAACTGCACGAATCCTGACGGAGAAGTTTGTGTCACCAGAAGCTGAACCGACATTTCAGCCCAGGAGCCAAGAGCCAATGGGTGTGACTGTCCAGAGGTGCTGCTGGACCACGGGCAGAATTTACCAAGGACGATCCCAAGAGACCGCTTAGCCTCCCTCATCCATGGTATGGGTATAAAAAAGTGTAGGGAAGTAGAATTTTAAAAAAGTATTTGTAAGGGGGATTTCTTTGGGGCAAAGTTGAGCTGTTGATTCCAGCCCCCTTTCTCCCAAGAGGGAGGGGTGGGGTTGCTCCTCTCTCACCCCAAGCCTCTGGACAGCTCGGCGTGTGTCCCTTGCGATTGGTGGGTTGATGTTTGGCTGAAAATCTAAAGGCAGGAGGTGGTTCTCAGCCAGATGTCCAGAGAAGGCTGGGTGGGGGACGAAGGAGCCTCCCTCCACTGGTGGGGGGAGGTTGGGGCACAGAGGTTTCCTCTGAACGCGGTAGAAAGCCTGGAGTGTGTGTGGGGGGTCATCTGGGGTTCTGCCCGCAGGGCCTCCTGGAGGGCGGGGGGACTCCTACCGAAATATGACTGGGGATCGACCCCCGCTGCGCTCAGGGGCTGCGGGGCGGGGGCGGGTGGAACCTCATAGAACACCCTTATCCAGTAGAAGGGGACTGAAGGTGAGACCATCTGCAACCTCCGAAAGCTCCCTGAGGAGGGTCGCTTGACACACCTGCCCCATCCAGTGAGTGGAAGTCCGTCGCAGTCACACAAGCATTTTCCTTGCCCTGGCCCCACTCTCCCAGCTCACAGAGGTCAGAACCCGGTTGGTTACTGGAGCGCCGGCAAGAGAAGCCGGCTGTGTTTTCTGCCACAAGGTGGCGCACCTGCAGCCAGCGGAGCCCCGGGGGGGGGGGCGGGGGCGGGGCGGGGGTTAGGTTTAAACCTAGTGTTGAGGCTTACCTTCTCAGTCGTCATCCTACAGGTGCTACGACACCTGCTTTGCTCTAAGTCCAAATGACCAAATTTGTTGCTAACTCATCCACATGCTGAGCTCAGGCAAAATCTGTGTTCACGAGCCCCCAACCTCACCCCTCCCTTAGGCTTCCTGAGGGCAGGGTGCTCTTGTAACCAAAGATAGCAGGAAAGTATGTATGCCACCCGGCAGCCCTCCCAGGTTCCGCCCCTCGGGTGGTAGGAGTTTTGTGTCCCATTCTTACTGAGACCCACGCAGGGGAGTGGAGGAGCCAAATTGGAACAGCTGGGACCCTCTGAGAGGGGCTGGAGCTCCTGCTCCCTGTGAACAAGGCTCCTCCCTCAAAGGGGAGAGAAGGTTTCTGAGCTGATCCCTGCGTCTGGTCTCCATCTCACCTGCCAGCCAAGGTGGGAAGGATCCAGGCTGGGTGATCTGGAAGGGGGGCTTCCCCAGGGGGCCAGAGGCAGGGTGTGGGGAGGGGCAGGGTGCAAAGGGGCAGCGAGCTGGGGGTCAGAGTGGGTTCTGGAGAAGCGTCCTGAGCTCAGCCGCACACGTGTGCTTGAGCCTCGTGAGCTAGGCTTCCAGGTGGGCCGTGCATCCCGTGCTTTGCATGGTTGTGTGGCGTCCCCATGTGGTGCTTGGCGTGGAGACATGGCTGGTTTGACAACTCGAGAGACTCGAATGTGGACTGGGTATCAGACCATGAGGAATCACTGTTCAGTTGGTCAGTTACGATTTTGTTAGGTTGGTTACATGAAGTAAACTGGTGTCGTGGGAGCGGCAGACTGAGGCATTTACAGGTGAATGACATGATGACTTGGACTTGCTTTGCAAACACTCCAGTCCTCTCTGTCCCCCAGATTAGGGGAGACCGAGGAAACAAGATTCTCCGAATGTCCATAAGTTTTGAAGCTCGGCGAGAGGCTCTATTTTTGTATATGTTCGAAATTTCCCATAAAGTTAAAAAAAAAAAGCACCGTAGTGAATCAATTTCTATCTCACAGTAAATACATATTTCTTGTTCATTTTCACCAAACAGCTGCCTCCCCAGTTGTGCCGTTAGATGGCCCTCCTTTGAGGAGGCCGGAGGGGCTCAAACGTTGTTTCTTCTATGTGCTCTTCTAGAAGCCTCAGAAATCACATGATGGTAGTCTGTTCCCAGATCACAGAAAAACTGATTAACGGGTGCAATGTGTAACTTTTGGGCAGTGGAAGTAGTCACTCAAAAAAGTTGGGGGGTTAGGAGTGCCTGGGTGGCTCAGTTGGTTGAGCATCTGACTCGAGTTCAGCTCGGGTCATGATCTCAGGGTTGTGGGCTCGAGCCCCGAGTCAGGCTCCTCACTGGGTATGGAGTCAGCTTGAGATTCTCTCTCCCTCTCCTTCTACACCTCCCCGCCACTGCATTCTCTCTAGAAAAAAAAAGTTGGGGTGGTGGTGAAGATGCCTGTGTGGGGTCTTGAGTGAACCCTCTCCTTGCCGAGCTGGTGTTCCTCTGGCTGCCCTGGGTTTCTGAGTGCCCCCAGCTGGGGCGGACGCCCTCTCCTCCCCGGCTGGACCAGCTCCCCACAATCTCAGCCACACCCTGGTGCCAGACATGGTGCTCTTCTGTGGAAAGCCCCGCAGTGGCACCTGCTGCTGGATTTTTGTTCTGAGCCTGCTAGCTGAATGCCTACTTTTGCACTTGCACTTGGATGTCACGGAGGCCCCTCACCTCACTTCATCCTGTCCCAGGCATCATCCACCTTCAAACTTGCAGTGCTCTGCATCTTGGCCAATGGCACGGCCATTGGACCAGAGAACGGTCAGGGGCCCGAGCCTCACCCACTGCCCGCAGGCGATCCCTCACCTGCTGGCGTTCCCCCTCTAAACCTCCCTCGGACCATCCCTTCGCTTCTCCGCATCCACCGCTTGCAGCCTGGTCCACACTGTCAGCACCTCATGGAGATTAATGCCAACAGCCCCTCAGCCGTCACTCTTCACAGCCCAGCTAAGCTGACAGGGCCTCGGGCCACTGGGAAGAAGAGGCCTAGCGGTCACCCCTGCTTCCAGGCCTCTTGTCCCAGCAGTGTCTTAGATCTTGGAAGGTCGTGATCTCAGAGTCGTGAGATTGAGCCCCACGACGGGCTCTGTGCTGGGTGTGGAGCCTGCTTGAGATTCTCTCTCTCCTTTTCCCTCTGCCCCTCCCCCCTCAAATAAACAAAAATAAAAAATAAATATGAAAATAACAGTAATAGCTTATGTAAATATCCTTTTTCCATTATGAGCCTGGAAAAGAGTGGGATTATATAGAAATAAAAGTAGATCTTGGGCGCCTGGGTGGCTCAGTCGTTAAGCGTCTGCCTTCGGCTCAGGTCACGGTCCCAGGGTCCTGGGATCGAGTCCCACATCGGGCTCCCTGCTCCAGGGGAAGCCTGCTTCTCCCTCTCCCACTCCCCCTGCTTGTGTTTCCTCTCTCACTGTGTCTCTCTCTGTCAAAAAAAAAAAAAAAGATCTTATAAGATCAATAATGGGTCCCTTTCCCCTTCCTTGAGCTGGTGATTCCCTTAATTATTAAGGTAAAAATAACTGTTTTTGCCAGTATTTAACCGAGTAAAATAACAACTAGGTACAGTAATTAAGCTGAAAAATTTTTAAGTTTTTCATTTTTTTTTTTAGAATCTCTACCCCCAACATGGAGCTCAAACTTATAGCCCTGAGATCAAGGGCTGCATGCTCCTCCAAGTGAGCCAGCCAGGCACCCCTCAGCTGAATTTTTTTTTTTTTTTAAGATTGATTTATTTTAGAGAAAGAGAGAGAGAGAATGAGCAGGAGAGGCAGAGGGAGAGGGAGAGGGGGAGAGAATCCCAAACAGACTCTGCACTGAGCACATGCGGAGCCCAACATGGGGCACAATCCCACGACCCCAAGACCATGAGCCAAGCTGAAACCAAGAGTCAGACGCCCATCTGACTACGGCACCCAGGCGCCCCTAAGCTGAATTCTTTATAGTCTTCGAATCTGATGAATCCTTACACACCATGCAAGCTAGAGTTCCATTTGCAAATGACCCAGGTGAGAACAAAAAATATGTCTATGAAACAGAATATAGTGTGAATCATATCTAATTTTAAATATTTTAATTTATATATTTTCATGATTATAGGTCAATAAGAAATCCTTTTCAGATTTAATTTCATTATAGAATATATTTGATAAGGATACATACAAACAGATTCATCTTTAATACACGTGTCTACTGGTGTCCCACATTTGCTCAGCAGGCTGGCGATGTAATAAACATGCTTCCAAACGTTGTGCTTAATCAGCCACTCTAAACAACCCGCCCCATGGAGTTCAGATAATTCCATTCATTTACTTGCCTAGAACAAGTAGAAATCTTAGTGTTTGTTTTTAAGTCTGTTTATTACTCTTCTATTTTAAAATCTGAGATACATTCCCCAATGTAAACAATAAATTTCAATCTGTCACACAATCAAAATGGATAAGGCCTTCTTGACAAACGTATGCCACCTCTGTTTTACTCATCAGAATGCGATCTTATTTCGTAGTGTAGGGAGCCATCCATGCACGAAAGACAGGAAAAGAAGCTGCCCTTAGTACCCAGTGGAGCCTCCCAGACTTCTCCCCGCCGCAGGTTTATTGTACACTTAAGAGATACCGTTTCGACTTGGTCTACTTGGTCTTAAAATACAAATATACAATGTCCATAAGCATAAAATAGTAAAGCCTAGCCTTACATCTTTATGATCAATTTCTACAATCCTATACAAGTACAATACCAGATCATGCCAACTCCTATACAGAAGAAGGTGGCTGGATGTCTCCACCGCTCTTCCGGGAACGTGAGCGCGGGACAGAGGGAGCGAAGCGGCTGCCTGCGTTGGGTTAGGCAGACAGCGTCACTGAAACTCTACGGTGCCTGCAAACCCTGCTGAAATATTTAAATTAATCTGGAGTACAATCTGCTTAACACAAGAAGAATACAACCCCTTTCTCGTCAGCCTCCCTCCAGGAGGACTGAATGAACCCTTAGAGAATGAAACCAAATAGAGTCACATTTGCATTTCCCGATTCACCTGTGCAAATCAGTCCTCCACGCTCTTCTCCATCGCTTTATCCTTTCAGGACCAATTAATCAACAGCGATCACAATTCAGTACCTCATTATCATCATAAATATTTGACTTAGCGAGCTAGATGGGGAAACAGTAAAGCCTATGTACAATATTTTAAAAGGCATTCTGTGACCATTTTTGAAGGGTTCGTAGAAAAGTTACGAAGGATATACCAGTCACTTCTGTTGATGTCACCATAATGTAAACCCTGGCATATCTTTTAATATTAAATGTGCACTGTTTTATATACTGTACAACAAAGGAGAACCGTGAACCACTGCTCCGGGGTGACGCTCACTGATTCGCTAAGCTAAGGGAACTGGTAGAGGGAGTGGTTTTCCTGAGGTTTGTCAGAGCTTCTCAAACGAACAGAAATCACAGTGGTGGGGCCTCGCATGAGTCTGTGCCTGCCCCTGTTCTGCTCCCCGCTTCCTGCGGGGACTAAATGACCCGCCACTGCATGATGCTCGTGTCCTTGCCGCCCGTGGAGATGAGGTGGCTATCGCCACAGAGGAAATCGACGTTGGTGACGTGGCTGCTGTGCCCACTGCACACGTGGCTCGGAGCCTGGGGAAGAACGACAGAGAGCGAGCTTAGCGCAGAGCGAGCCGCGTGCGGTCGGAAGGTGCTCGTTCCTCCCTCCCTCAGCAGCTCTCGCCTGCGCACCTGCTTTGTGCACCGGCACCGGAGGGGCGTCCAAACGACACGGAGGCCCTCCCCGTACCCCGACAATCTGGCCTGGGGGGGACAGACACGGGCCGGGCGCTGTCCCGGGCGGGACACGTTCAGGGCCGGAGCGCTGTACCGGACGTGGGGCCACCCAGAGGGGGGTCTACCAGGTGCCACGGGTCGAGGGGGAAGGGCGGGGAAGGGTGTTCTAGGCGCTGGTGTCGGCTCCGCTCAGCAGGTGGGGGAAGAGGCGTGAGGCCCACGAAGGAAGCCACGGTAGCAGACAAGCCAGCTCGAAGCGCTCTGTGGATGGGGGTTCTCCCCGGAGAGCAGCGCGGAGCCCGGAAGAGCTCCAGGGTGGCGGGGCGGCGGGGTCAAGTCTGCGTGCGCGACTGGCAGGTTCACGGACAGAGCCTGGCTAGTCAATCACCAGACCGCCAGGGGAGGCCAGGACGCATGCGCCCCCCGCGGGCAGAGGCCGTGACGCACGCGCCCCCCGCGGGCA
>NW_023270825.1:5020452-5112997 GCF_011800145.1 Mirounga leonina
CGTGACGCATGCGCCCCCCGCGGGCACAGGCCGTGACGCATGCGCCCTGAGGACAAGGTCCGTGAGGAAGACGTACCCTGAACTGTGAGCAAGGGTAAGAGAACAGGTGCACTTTGCCGAAGTCGTCGCCGGTGGACAGCAGCTTTCTCTCATGGGCCCGGCACACGGCATTGATGTCGGTTCCGTCCGAGCCTTCCGGCCACACTCCTAAAACGAAGACCACAGACAGAGCCCTGAAACTCCAGAGACACTAGGCCATGCGGCACAGGGCCCGCCACGAGCCCTCAGGGGGATCAGCTCGCCCGGAGTCCCTGGCTTTCGAAGCCGGGCCGGAAGAGCTCCCAGCCTGCCGGCGATCGTGTCCGCCGGGGCGATTCCCAGATCACCCGTCCCGCCCGAGGGGAGAGCCCCGGCAGGCTCTCTGGGCTCCCACGACTTCCGGGGCCCCTTCCTTCCTGGCTCGACAGCGGAGAGAGTGCCAGAAACCGTGGCTCTGGACGCAGGGCCTTTTCTTTATTCCCCCAAAGCACCTGAGCTTCCGAAGCTGGCTAGTCCTCAGCCTACAGTTTCCTAACTTTTTGGGTTTTTTGGGGTAACTCTATATGTGAGTCTCTCCAAAGGAGTGTTCAACCCTGTGTGTGCCTTTCAGGGTTTTTTTTTAAGATTTTATTTGTGTATGAGAGAGAGAGTAGCGGGGGGAGGAGCAGAGGGAGAGGGACAAGCAGACTCTGTGCTGAGCGTGGAGCCTGACCTGGGGCTGGATCCCACGACCCTGAGGTCACGACTTGAGCCAAAATCAAGAGTCAGACGCCCCTCAGGTGTTTCTTGGTATCGGCTCTTTGTGGCTGCTGCTGGCCTGGTCTACCCGGCAGGTGTGCTGTCCGCCTGCCATGGAGCTGGAGTCTGGTTGGGCGGGCAGTGTCCCCTGATCATTGCCATGGGAAACATTGTGGTCCCAGTAACTTTGGATCTGAGACAGCTGAATGTACATTAGTTTCTCAGCTGGCAGATCTAGTGTGAACCCAGGAGTTCCTAGCATTTGTACCAGAAAATGATAAATGCCAGCTCTAAAGAGATTTGTGAAATTTTGACCACCTTATTGACTTAGAGTCTTACGTAAAGAGATTATAGGTACTGTCTTTTCTTTTTTATTCTACTAAACTGTCTTAATTTATTTTACACCATTTATATATTCCAATCTCAACTTTAAAGGAAGTGAAAAATTTAGTTAAAGAACCAAAAAAAGTATAATAACTCTAACAAATGATAAAGAAATAGATTGAGTGCCATCTGGCCCATCTAAGAAGTTTGGCACAACCGCAAAGGAGAAGATTCTAGAGCATTATCTCAGGACTTATTTCATACAATAGAAAAGGGTTAAACCTATCTCTCTGGTTCTTGCCTGGCCCTTCCCCTGGGAGCTGCAGGGAGCGTGTCCTTTTAGGGTTCATGTGGCAGCAGAGCAGCTGGACAAAACCAGTGACCATGAGAGTTCATAACTATTAGAGAAATGTTCTGAAAGTGGATACATGTTATGTGTGAACTGAATGAAAGCTGCAGAAAACTTACCAAAGACATGGAACCCCAAAGTGCAGGTGTATGTAGCCCATTCAATGTCTCTCGTAGTTTCCACACTTACGACTTGCTTACAAGCAGAGGGAACCCCTGGAAAAAGCAAATCCAAGTCTGGTGACATCTAAGCCGAAGGCCCCTCTCCTCCCCTGACAAGGCTGGCCCTTACAGCCCTGCCCCGCCAGCGTCAGAGCCACGTGGAGTGGGACCCTTTCCACTTCCCAGCCCCGTGGGAGCCAGGCTCACGACTGCAACTGTGCCTGAGCCCCGGGGCCTCCATGGGCACCACCTCCCATCTATCTCCCTCTTTGGGTCTGTTTCCTGCAGTCTGGCTTCTCTTTCCTTTGACCATCCATGGGTACCTTGCCTTCAAATGCTCACGGTCTCCCTCCCCTGCCCGCCCACAGAGCCTTCGAACAGCTCAGCTCTGCCACCTGCTGTTCATGTCAGGCTCCCCAGCCATCCCCCTGCCCACCACCACCACACACCCCTTCAGCCCTGAGTTAGGAGTGGAAGCTTATGGAAACCAGTCATACCCAGGTGATTTGACTGCTCCCCAAATGAGCTCTCACTCCTAGAGTATGAGACCGTGTCTGAGAAGATTTTAGACCCATGGCCTGTTTCTGAAACCCATCCCCCTTCTTCTGCCCTGTGTCAGGCAGGACTTTGGGGAGGGCGGAGAGGGAAGACCAGGTGCCACCTGGCACATGCTAGTTCCCTCTCTCCTCCATCTCCAGCAGCTCTACCTGTCCAGCTCCTCAGTAAGTGGATGGCTGCCTCCCTACCTCCCCACTGGCTCTTGATGCCTACGGCCTCGTATCTGAGCCCACACTTCCTGTCTACAAAATGGGATAAGCCTGGAAGAGCTATGGATAATGACAGAAAATGTATGTAAACTTTTTGGTACTTTTTAGTATTGCACTATTTAGTACCATCCAGCAGGGTGGACACCAGGCCCTCCTCATGCCCCACAATCCCCTGTGCTTAGCCCAGAGCTGGGCACATGACAGGTGCTTGACCCACGTGTGAGGAGCCAGTGCTCAGGAAGTACTGGCCTTACTATCCTCAGTGTTCTCAGGTCCTGCCTGGACACAGACACCGCCAGGAGGGGTCCTAGGCGCTGCTGTCCCCCCAGGCAGGAGAGACTTCACTGTGTCTGCCTGCTTGGGATGATGCCTTCACAAGGGTCCCCAACTCTCTCCTGCCCCAATTGCCCCCCTCGGGCCTCTCCCTCCAGGATTTGGCATTTTCCTTCTTGGAGTCCCATATCTTCTGCTCCGCAGGGGCCCACGTCAGCCCGAGCCCCCAAGGATCTCAGTGGCAGGAAGGATCTTAGAGGTGGCCCTGCCCGACTCCCATTTTATAGAAAAGGAAACCAAGGCCTGGAGATGACAGCACGTGCCGAGGCAGTAGGGGAAGTGGGGTTTGCAGGAGACCCCATTTTGGTCTCAGAGTGAACGTTCTATGTGATCCGAACCCAGACAAGCCCTGGGGTGCTACTCACAGTAAAGGATTTCATAGTCTCCAGAATTTGACACGAGGAATTGGGAGTTCACAGACCAGTCCAGGTGAGTAATGAAGCTGGAATGACCCTGGGAGAGAAGAGCAGGATGTGTTTCACGTGCCTCGTAAATTCCCGGCACGAGGGACATGGGGTGACCACACACATCCTGAGAAAATGAGAAGAGCGCCTACCGAGCACTTGCCGACACGCGTGTACTTCCTCCCATTGTCACTGACTCCGTAGATGTAGATGCAGTTGTCATGGGAGCCGATGGCTAAGAAGGTCCCGTCTGCAGAAATATGCAGATGACATTTGTTTTAAAAATAAACACTTATCAATGACAAGGGGTAATGTTAGTGACATCACAGATTTAGAAAAATTAGCCAAATCAGTGACTTAACTCAAAGAGAAGAGTTTGCTTTTCAGGAAGTCCTACGCCACTTCCCGAGCTGTCTTTTGGAAATCCACTCCTGACCAGATCTCTCCCCTTATTAGCCCCATCCCTGCCACTCCCACATGGAAGGACCGAGACTCATTCCCTCCAGGATGTGGCCACATCGCTCCTCACTGAGCGCCAGGCTCTCTCAGACCTCTGCCATACTGTCCTCCCTCCCACCCCCCTGCCCTGCCTGGAAGGTCCCTCCCACCTCACCTCTGCACACACTGTCCTCCCTCCCACCCTCCTGCCCTGCCTGGAAGGCCCCTCCTACCTCACCTCTGTGCAGGCTGTCCTCCCTCCCACCCCTGCCCTACCTGGAAGGCCCTTCCCGCCTCTCTTCCAACAGGCCATCAGTTACCATTTTTGCCTAGGTTTCTGGCCTCAGGAAAGCCTAAGGAACGGGGCTTTGGTGCTTGTGTGGAAACACAGGGAAGGAGCTCAATATAACATAAAAGCAGAGCCCACTTTTGTAGCCGGTGGAGGAACTTGCCAAGTGTGAAGGCAAAGCGGGGAGATCCACGATACACTGGGAAGGAAACAAGGCCTGAGAGACTAATCCAGAGGAGGTCAGACTTTCCTCAGGCCAGGAAGCAAAAGGAAGGAGACAGGAACCGTGTGGGGGGCGGGCACCCTGAGGCACAGAATGGAACACAGAGTAGCGGGGTCTCCGCACACTGGCTCGGGGACTGCGATGTGTCCCTGCTCGCACCGAGCACCAGTGCCTCCGTCCGCAAAGCACGGCAATTTTCACAGCAATTCAGAGGATTCCCTGGACAGTGTTTGTAAAGGTCCTGGTGGTCACTGGCCGTCGTTAGTTGTTAATAAAAGTCCCCCCCCCCCCACTGTCATCAGTTTCCTTCTCCCAAGGTAAGGAGTCCTACAGGAAACAACATGGCCTGACACCATCAGGAAATGGTGTTTCAGGAAGTCCTAGCCTTGGCCAGGTCAAAATAAGGGTGTTGGCAAGACCAAGTCAGCCTGTCCCATGTGGGAATCCTGGCGGGATGGGGTAAATAGGCCAAGGACAGCGGAGGCCTGGAGAAGGAGACCATCTATGGCTGACGGTTCTCAAGAAGGCCGGAGAGCTGCATGGGAAACCGTCCACCCTTGATTCCCCCAACTGACCGGGCCCTGACAATAATGATGATGATGAACACTAAAGGTTAACCATAATTATTATCAAATTATAACAGTCCACATTTATGTAGTGTCCACTAGGTACCATCCTGTATTCACGTATTTCATCCTCATAAACCCTACAGACAGGTAGATATCATGCCCATTTTTCAGGAGAGGAAACTGAGGCACAAGGGGCAAAGTAACTTGCCCAAGGTCACACAGGTTTATAGGAGCTGGGATTCGAACCCAGGCAGTCTGACTCCAGAGCCTGGAGCATTTTGTTGCTGATTCTGCTGCCCCTGTGACACAGATTAAGGGTAAAGCCTGCCACGTGATGTGTCGGCATGCTGGCTTGTACATTCTTAAGCCAATGATCTCCAGATAAGAATTACCTTATCATCTGTTAACTCTCTCTCATAATGGAACCATTTATTATAATTCTGACTGCCCCAGCTCTAGGATTTCGAATGTTCTAAGTACCTCCTGTAAGTGGGATCATAGAATATTCGTCTCTTTGTGTCTGCCTTATTTCACTCAGCATAACGTCCTCAAGAGTCATCTGTGTTATAGCATGTGTTAAAATTTCCTTCTTTTTAAAGACTGAATAATATTCTGTTGAATGGCTATACCATAATTTGCTTATCCATCCATCTACTGATGGACACTGGGGTTGCTTCCACAGTTAAGAATAATTATTATAGAATAATAATGCTATGAGCATGGTGTACAAATGCCTCTTTGAGGCAAGGGTCACCTGGTTAATGAAGAAAAGCTCTGAAGCCCGAGAAGCAGAGTTGCTGGTAAGAAGAGCTCTCTGGTCTCCAGGGAATGGCCATGAGTATAACTGACAAGAAATATACTCTCCGAAGGACTCTGCTCATGTCAGCCGGAGCTGATAGATATGAGGGCCTTCTAGGAAAATAGGGTGTAGACGAGGGCCTCTTGCACTTCACAGACATTCAGAATCACAAAATGATGCGAAACACATAAAACACATAGAAGAATGCAGAGTATTGGCCAGAATTAATAATAAAATATGATACTTAAAACATCAAGAATGAAAGGCATTCTGAGCTGAGTAAGCACCTTCTCAACATCAAAAAAAGGTTCCAAGGTGTCTGGGGGGTTGTCTGTTTAGGGTGAGAAGTGTGAACTTTGCTCGGGCACAAGGAAAACACCCCTGGAAGGGTGCTCCTTCTCTAATGAGACCTGTGGAGATTAAGAACACAGCTCCACCATGAGGTAGAGACTGCTGCCAATCAGCTTATAAAATAGAGGATTCCTACAGAGCAGTAGCAGCTCAGTCTTGGCCAAGTATTTCCAAGGACAAAACTGCTATTTCCGAGAGCGTTCACATAGCTGAATATCCTGCATATCACAGAAACATAGCATTTCCTAAAACACAAGCATCCAACGACCAGGCCTAGAAGCAGGGGCCCGCCCAGCAGCCATGAGCACTCTTGGCACCCACACTGTCAGGACTCAGCCGCCAAACCCCGGTGGCTTCCATTGGCCCGTGATGAGAAAACCGAGCAAATATACATCAGTTCACAGTGGCACCCAACCCACCAACACCAACTGCTCACTGTTAAGGGGTACAGAGAACAAATTCACTATCTTGGAAATTGGTATATAAAGCAAAAGAAATCAGGCAGGGGCACCTGGGTGGTGTAATCAGTTAAGCATCCAACTCTCGGTTTCAGCTCAGGTTGTGATCTCAGGGTTGTGAGATCGAGCCCTGCGTCAGGCTCCACGCTTAGCACAGTCTGCTTAAGACTCTCTCCCTCTCCCTCTGCCCTTCCCTGCTGCTTGCTCTCTTTCTCTCTCTCAAATAAATAGATCTTAAAAAAAAATCAGGCATTTATCTTGACTTTCCTTAATGAATGCTACCATGCTATTGGATAACAAAGTAGATGATTAGCAGTTTTGCTTTATAGAAATAAGATATCTAATAAGTGAAGAAGAAAATCTAACATTGGCAAACCACTCATTTGTAGTCCCTCGTGAATCTGGGCATTGGGCACCAACAGCTACTAATATCACCCAAAGTGAGAGAAGCAGATGTGAGTCTCTGGTAGCTGGAAGACAGCAATACATGCAGACCCTGAATGGGATCCAGCATCTAGATGCAAACATCACATCAGAGGGAGTCCAGGGGACAGAGGAACATGTTAAAGGACACCACGGGGACGCACTCAGCAAAATCCAGAGTGGAGAAAACACTACGGGGGAAAATGAGCCTGTTCCTTCAACAAGTAAGTGAACAGTGCACACAAGAGAGAGTGGGGAAGGGGGTGGGGGAGGGAGGGAGAGAGCAAGCACAAGGAATGATGGATTAAACGGGACTTCAGAGATATATCAGACAATTACCACAGGACAGCCTTTTTTGGATCCCAATTGAAACTGTTAAAAACAAGTCAAGTGAAGGGCGCCTGGGTGGCTCAGTGGTTAAGCGTCTGCCTTCGGCTCAGGTCATGATCCCAGAGTCCTGGGATCGAGTCCCGCATCGGGCTCCCTGCTCGGCGGGGAGCCTGCTTCTCCCTCTCCCACTCCCCCTGCTTGTGTTCCTGCTCTCGCTGTCTCTCTCTGTCAAATAAATACACAAAATCTTAAAAAAAAGTAAAATTAAGGGCGCCTGGGTGGCTCAGTCGGTTAAGCGTCCGCCTTCGGCTCGGGTCATGATCCCAGGGTCCTGGGATCGAGCCCCGCGTCGGGCTCCCTGCTCGGCGGGAAGCCTGCTTCTCCCTCTCCCACTCCCCCTGCTTGTGTTCCTGCTCTCGCTGTCTCTCTCTCTGTCAAATAAATAAATAAAATCTAAAAAAAAAAAAAAAAGTCAAGTGAAAATCTGAATACTGACTATGCGAATACCTGATGATATTAAGAAGTTAATGCTATTTGGGCTGAGGAGGTGACAGGGACACTGTGGCTATATTAAAAATAAGCGGGCAGGGCTTCCAGCGGTGGCCCAGTGAGCCCGGTGAATCCTCTCCCCATAAAGCAATGAAAAAGATGTACGAAGCCGACAAAAATAACCACTTCCGCACTCTGGAAATTGATCAAAGACGTAAATCCATCCGGGAAGCGTTTATGCTTGGAAAGCTGCTGAATTCGGGATGAGGACAGTAGGAGTCCCCGGTGCGCTCGCCGGGGCTGCGCTCTCCCCTCCCAGCGGCTCGGCGGGCTCAGAGGCTGCGGCCGCGGGCGCCAGCAGCTTTGTTTCCGTGGTCAGGCGCTCACTCCACACGAAGCCCTGGGCGACGCCTACGCCCGCCAGCAGCGCTGTGGACCGAGTGACGGTCTCCAGCGCGGGCGCCCGCAGCCCGCGGTCACGGCGGAGGCCGGAGCGCGCCCATTCCCGGTGACGGGAGGCTAGGCACTGCGCGCGCGGGCGCGGGCCGGAGAGGAGCGCGGCGACCCGGACGCTCGTGGCCACGCGGACGGTGCACGCGCGCCCAGGGAGGATGCCGCAGGGCCCGCGGCCGCAGAGGCCGGGCAGCCCCGGAACCGGCCCGGCCGCCGGCCGCGCCCTTCTACCCGCACACGCGTCCGCCGGCACCGGATGCGAGCCTTCCCGGCTGGACGTGTTTGGGCGCAACTCTGTCCCTCCTCCGTCCAAAATGCATGAGGCCAAGCCGAGAGCCGAAGAGAGAAACTAACCGGCTCCACGGGGCCAGTGGGAGATTCCAGTCCTTCCCTCTGAGCAGCTGCTAGACCAGCCAGAGTAGCGGCAAGGACACAGATGCCTCGAACAACACATCAGCCAGCTCTGAACACGGTCCACCAACTTGTCCCAGCCGACCAATCGAGAGCACTGCACCCGAGAGCGCACGACGCACATTCTCCGCAAGTACACCTGGGACATCGTCCGGGATGGACCAGTGCCAGGCTATAAAAACAAGTCTCGGGCGCCTGGGTGGCTCAGTCGTTAAGCGTCTGCCTTCGGCTCAGGTCGTGACCCCAGGGTCCTGGGATCGAGCCCCGCATCGGGCTCCCTGCTCCAGGGGAAGCCTGCTTCTCCCTCTGACCCTCTCCCCTCTCATGCTGTTTCTCTCTCGCTCGCTCTCTAAAAAATAAATAAAATCTTTAAAGATTTTTATTTATTTATTTATTTATTTATTTATTTGAGAGAGAGAGAATGAGAGACAGAGAGCATGAGAGGGAGGAAGGTCAGAGGGAGAAGCAGACTCCCCGCCGAGCAGGGAGCCCGATGCGGGACTCGATCCCGGGACTCCAGGATCATGACCTGAGCCGAAGGCAGTCGCTTAACCAACTGAGCCACCCAGGTGCCCCGTAAAATAAATAAAATCTTAAAAAAAAAAAACAAAAAACAAGTCTCGATGAAGTAAACGTGATTAAAGTCATACAAAATACACTCTAGGCCACAATGGAGGTGAGTTAAACAACAACAGGAGGAAATATGGGAAATACCCCAAATATTCGGAAATTAGACAATACGTATGTAAATAACCCATGGGCCAAAGAAGAAATCATTAAGGAAATTAGGAAATATTTTGAATGGAATGGAAATGAAAACACAATATATCAAAATTTATGGGATGTGACTGAAACAGTGCTCAAGGGGATTTTTTTTTTTTTTTTTTTTGGGGGGGGGGAGAGAAACAAAGGAGGGGAAGGGGCAGAGGGAGAGGGAGAGAATCTCAAGCAGGCTCCATGCTATGGGGTAACCCTGAGATCATGACCTGAGCCAAAATCAAGAGTTGGACGCTTAACCAACTGAGCCACCCAGACACCCCTCGAGGGGAAATTTATAGTTTTACACATCTCTACCAGAAAAGAAAGGTCTCCAATAAGTAACCTAAACTTCAAGAGCAAGCTAAATATTAATCAAGCAGGGGAAGGGAAAAAAATAAAGATCAGAACAGAAAAGAAAAAAAAGAAAAAGGAAAATCAATGAAAACAAAAGTTGGTTCTTTGAAAAGATCAACAAAATTGACAAACCTTTAGCCAGACTGACCAAGAGGAAAAGAGAAGAGACAGAGTTTCCAGAATCAAGAATGAACGAGGAGACCTCACTGCTGACCTCAGAAAAATTAAAAGGATTATAAGCAAATATTATGAATGATTTAATGCCAACCAAGTAGACAACTCAGCAGAAATGGACAATTTACCAAACTGACTCAAGAAGAATAAACACTCTGAATAGATCTACAACAAGAAACTGCATTAGTAATTAAACCCCCCCCCACAAGGAAAAGATGGCTCACTAAATTTACATGAATTCTACCAAATATTTAATGAAGAAATAGTATCAATCCTTAAGAAACTCTTTCAGAAAATAAGCAAGGAAGGAACACCTCCCAACTTACTCTGCAACAGTACTCTCATAATTATGCCACACAAAACTATCACAGGAAAAGAGAACTACAGATTGATATCCCTCAAGAACAGGGACGAAAAAAATCCTTAATATTAACAAATGGAATCCAGTGATATATAAAAAGGATTGATACACCATGACCAAGTGGGATTTGTCCCAGGAATGCAAAGTTGGGTTAACATCTGAAAATTAGTAGACCATATTAATAAAATGAAGGATAAAAAAAATCACTTAGCGGCGCCTGGGTGGCTCAGTTGTTAAGCATCTGCTTTCGGCTCAGGTCATGATCTCAGGGTCCTGGGATCGGCCCCACATTGGGCTCCCTGCTCAGCCAGGAGCCTGCTTCTCCCTCTCCCACTCCCCCTGCTCGTGTTCCTTCTCTCGCTGTCAAATAAATAAATAAAATCTTGTTAAAAAAATCACTTGATCATCTTAATAAATATATTTGACCAAAAAAAAAAGCATTTGACAAAATCCAACAGCCGTTCATGCTGAAAACCCTAAACAAATTAGGAATAGAAAGGACCTTCCTCATCATGCTAAAAGGGCACTAACATCATACTTAATGGTGTATGACTGAATGCTTTTCCTCCTAAGACTGTGAGCAAGGCAAGGATGCATTCTTGCCACTTCTGTCCAACACTGTCCTGGAGGTTCTACCTAATGCAAGAGAGAAGAAATAATTAAAGGCACCCAGATTGGAAAGGAAGAAATAAAACAGTCTTTATTTGCAGATGACATGATCCTGTAGGAAGAAAATCCCAAGGATTTTACACACACACACACACACACACACAACACTACTAAGACCAATAAAAGAGTTTAGAAAGGACATAGGATATAAGATCCATGTGCAAAAATTGATTTTATTTCTCTATGGTAGCAACCAACATTCTGAAAATAAAGTTAAGATAATTCCATTGCCAATGGCATAAAGAGAACTGACTTAGGAACAAACTTGACAAAGGAAGTGTGACTTGTGCACCAAAAACTATGAAACATTGCTGAGAAAAATGGCAGAAGACCTAAATAAATGGACAGATATTCTGTGTTCAAAGAGTAAAAGACTCAGCATGGCCAGGCCATCAAATCTCCCTATATCGATCTACAAGTTCAACATTAAATCCCTATTAAAATCCTGGCAGGCTTTTTAAAATGAGAAATGGACAAGGTGGTCATAAAATTTATATACAAATGGTGAGGACCTAAAGTAGTCAAAACAGCTCTGAAAAGGAACCGCAAAGTTGGAGGAGTTAGACTATTCATCTTTGAAACTCACTCTGAACTCCCAGTAATCCAGACTGCGTGGTGCTGGCACAGGGATGGACATCTAGGTGAACGGGACAGAACTGAGAATCCAAAAATAAACCTTTTTATTTTACGGGTCAATTGGTTTGTGACAATAATGTCAAGATTATCTGATAGGGAAAGGACTGTCTTTTGAATGAATGATGCTGGGACAAGTGGATAATCTATATGCAGAACAAATCAAACTTTCACCCCTTGCAATACACAAGAATCACCTGGAAGTAAGGGCTAAAACAATCACCAATTTTTTTTTTTTTTTTAAAGAGGGAGAAAGAAGCAGGGGAGGGGCAGAGGGAGAGAGAGAGAATCTCAAGGGGACTCCACGCTGAGCCTGGAGCCTGACGTGGGACTCAATCCCAAAACCCTGAGATCATGACCTGAGCCAAAACCAAGAGTCAGACACTTAACCGACTGAGCCACCCAGGCGCCCCAACAATCACCTTTCTGAAAGAAAGCAGAGGGGAAAAGCTTCATGACTTGGGTGCGACGCTAAATGCATGATCCATCAAAGAAAAACCTGAGAAACTGGACTTCATCAAAATGGAAAGCTTTTGCTTCAAAAGAAGATGAAAAGATAAGCCACACCCTGGGAGAAAACATTTGCAATTCACATAGCTGGTAAAGAACTTATACACAGACTACAGAAAGCGCTCTTACAACTCAAGAGTAAGACAGAAAACCTAACTAGAAAACAGGCAAAATACCTGAAAAGGTATTTCACCAAAGATACAGGAGTGATTGACAGGCACGGGCAAACAGGCCCAGCATCTCTTACGGCTGCAGGGGAGGTGCAGGTTAAAACCACAGCGGGATACGACTCCACTGCTACCAGGAAGGCCGTCATAAAAGAGGCAGGTAATAACGGGTGTTGGTAGAAATGCAGAGAAAAACCAGAACCCTCACATGTTGCTGGTGGGAACATGAGACTGTGCAGCCTCTCTGGCAAGCAGGTTGGCACCGTTTCATAAAATGTTACACACAGCTTTACCATACAATCCATCAGTCCTACTCCTAGGAATGTACCTAGGAGAAATGAAAACAAATGACCACAAAGAGACCTATAAGTGAATGTTCCCAGTGGCGCTCTTCGTAATAGCCAGAAACCAGAAACAACCCCCATGACCACTGAGTGATGAACGGATAAACACAGCGAGGTACATCCACAAAGTGGAATCCTATCTAGCAGTTAAAATGGAATCAACTACGGATACATGCATAATAACCCGAATTAATCTCAAAAAACAGTATTCCAGATAAAAGAGGTCACATGCAACAGGCTC
The DNA here is from genome assembly GCF_011800145.1 of Mirounga leonina. Classification (NCBI taxonomy): domain Eukaryota; kingdom Metazoa; phylum Chordata; class Mammalia; order Carnivora; family Phocidae; genus Mirounga; species Mirounga leonina. The sequence goes on from NW_023270825.1 coordinate 5,033,013, forward strand.
CGTAGTATATGATTCCATTGATATGGAATGTCCGGAAAAGGCAGTTTATAGGACAGCAGATCAGTGGTTGCCAAAGGCTGAGGGGTGGGAGTAGAGCTTAATCGCTAAGGGGCAGGGAGGGAACTTTTGGGGGTGATGGAAAGGTTCTCGAATTGGTTTGTCATGATGGCTATACATGGCATGAATTCACTCAGTCACTGAGAGTCCATTTATAATGGGGAAAGTATTGTATGTAAATTACTCCTAAATAAAGCTGTTAAAAAATAAAGAGGCCTCATCTTTTTAAGATCTGGACAGTAATATTAACAGATGAAGGGCTAAGTTCTGGGAAGTGCTTCGGAGGGGTGGGGGGGGGGCTCTGGATGAGCCAGATCGGCTAAGTGTCTGTATTTCTGCAGCTGGGTGATGAATACATGGGGATTCAGTATGCAAATCAGTCTCATTTTGTCTATGTCTGACAGTTAGATGCAGTATAGTTTGGCTCCGCCCAGGAGGCTTGTGAGATTTCTTCCTTAAAAGACATCTACACAGGATTTCATAACCGTCATAACTGTATGGCGAGCAAACAGCAGCTCTCACCCACCCGGTGAGTAACGCATGACGGACAGCTGTTCGTTTCCATCCGTGTGAACGGTGACCAAGTCTTTTGTTTCCGTGTCAAACACAAACCACCTGTTGTGAAAATGAGAAAAAGCACGGTAAGTTGTTTGGTGAGAAAATAAAGGGAGCCTAGTACACTTAACAGTAACTATTAAAAACTATTCCTCTCGGGGCTTAAGAAATACTCTGTGTTGGCTTAACAAGAATGCTTATTCCCGGCTCTTCCTTAAGGAAAAGTTCCTTCATATGAGCATTTCCTAAAGAAAGAAGCAGCATGCTGGCTTCCCTTGGAAATGATTTGGTTCCCGTGTGGTGATGGGGTCCTCGGTGTTTGAGTTTTGTCACTTACGTGTCAAAGGACAGGAAGCCCTAAGGCCGGGCCTGTGGCCAGAGGAGGCAGCAGGGGCTGCCTGCACAGTTTTACCCAGAGATCTGGCCCCAGAGCAGCGGGGTGGGTCCCAGGGGGTGAGCTGGGACAGCCCTGGGGTATCTGGCCTGCTGAGAATGATGCTGGAGGCACCAGCCAGGGGAAAGCCAGGGTGGAGAGAGAGGTGGGAGGGCGGCCACAGGACTGGTCTGGGCTCCGTGTCCTCGATTATAAAATGGGAATGAGGGCCAAGTCCACCGAGGAGGCCCAGTGTTAACGCAAACTCTAAGGGATACAGATGTGCTTCGTATCTGCCGGCAAGGACACGGTACTCGGTATGTGTACTCTCCGGCCTGTGCGTTTGCAGGTGGTGGCAGGAAGAGGACTCCAGGGTTTTCAGGGATGAAAAGGCCTGGGGGTGCCCTGCTGTGGCAGCTTCAGACCCAGGGGAGCCCAGACGGTGTACATTCCACGGACACGGCCAGTGAGCGCTGCTAGTTTCCCCACGGCCCACTTCATGGGACTGGCTGGCCCCTGAAATTTGGATTTGGCTTCTCGACTTGTGTCTTCAACAACCATTTACCTTTAACATGCTACTGAACGCGAACAGAGGCCAGAACATAAGAAGCAGAGAGGCGGGGGCTGATCGGGCTATGCTCCGAAGCCCCACAAACGGCCCCATCCAGAGCTAAGGCTGGTGCGAGGACCAGAGATATGGGAGGCATACATGGAGGGAAGGACTCTCTTCCACCCATGGGACCTTGTGTGTGATTCTGAGCATCCTGGCATGGTCCCCAGGCCCTGTCCTACTGTGCGTAGTCAGCACGTGGGTCTGGTCATCACTGGCTGTCAGCCATTCATCAGAGCCTGCTGAGTCTGAAGCTTCCACTGTCCCCGGGAGAGTTACAAGGAAGGTGTGTGTGTGTGTGGACACACGGCAAAACATTTTCATGAAGAATTCTGTTGGGTATGATGTGCCCAACTCTTAAGATACTGTGACCTGTGACTTATAAATGGTTCCTCTTTCCTTATACATAATCCACAGGCAACACAACAGAGTCTAAATGGTTTGCTTTTCAGAGAGGAAGGATGGGAGGAAATCACCAAAAATATCTGAATTAAACTGCAACAAGCATAAAGGTACTATGACAAACAGTATCAAAGTGCAAAATGTACAAAAGAGTGATCACCAGAGCCATCAACACCGAGTGCCAGGCCACCCCGGAAAACACCTCACACGCCATCTCCTTCAGTCATCAGCACCCTGTGTCTAGGTGGATGATACTGTCTCGGTTTAGGAAGTGCAACAACTCAGGCTGTCTAGCCGCTTGGAGACACACAGCTGCCGAGGGGCGGAGTGGGGATTCAAGTGCAGGCCTACTGCCTGGCCTGTTGGAGGCGCTTGGTAAGTAAGTGTTAGCGGAATCTGAGCACGAGGCTCAGGATCCGGGCAGTTTCTAATATTTCGAAAGGGCAGCAAGGTAAGCATTTTTAAATCCTCGGCGCTTTGAAATGCTTTCTCGCCCGATTCCAAAGCGGAGGCTCCTCCCACAGCCTGCAGATCAGGGCTTGGGAAGCTCCACAATCCCCCAAAACTGTAGGTAGGCCGTGTGTGTGTGTGTGTGTGTGCGTGCCTGCATGCAGGTGCATGTCTGTGCCTGGGGGGGTGGAGCGGCTTTTCTAGAAGGGTCTCTATCTTTGTCAGATTTTCCCACAGTCCCGAATGCGAAGGACCGCTGTCTTCCGTGTTAGTTTTGAGTTCTGGCTTAATTCTCGGTAAGGGGCTAGAAGCCGAGCAGGGCAGGAGGAGCGACCCCGCGCCTGCCCCTGGGGAAACACAGACCTCAGTGCTGACACGGACTCACCTCCCAGTCAGTGTTCCAACTGCAACCACAGACCCTGAAGGATGAAAACCAGAAGACTGAGCTGGATCCTAAAACATTTTAAAGGAAGTGTAAATTGATGGCCAGACACAGTGCTACCACAGAAAACACACAAGCACAGCTGTTCCAAAGGGGCTACGTGTCCCATTTAAACCAACAAGGCTCTTTTCTCTCCAAGAGAGGAAAACGTTTTCCTACTTGGGCGAAGGTCACGTGTCCGTCATACTAAATGGTGATCCCTTTAGAGGTTTTTCTCTTTCTGTCTTAATATCTTTTCATACCTACAGGAATCAGATGACAGACCAGCAAGTAAATGCTCTTCCTCCCAGTTTTGGGAGCCCCTTCGGTTGACCCCCATGCTGAATGGTCAGCCTGTCGAATGGTGTGCTTGATGCACGTGGAAATAGGACCACTGTGCCCAATGCGAGTGGTAACACTGCATGAGAGCCCCCCGGGCACACGCAGCACCCTCGGCAGGCCTGGAAGGATCTCGAGACGAGTAAGGCACGTTCAGGTTTGGATCTAGTGTTCGCTACTAACGTGTCCATCACTAACTCTGACACAAGGTGGAATGGGATGGATGACAGAGGGAAAAGCAAGCCGTCAAGTCACAGGAGAGGGAGAGCTAGAGGAAGCTTGACAGGGAGGCTGGGCGGAGGCTTCCTGGTGCCGAGACCCTTGGAATCAGGCCTTCCAGTCCAGGAAGGATCACGGGTGGAAAAGGTCGGAGTGGACACTCCACTCCGTATTTTCTTGGATCAGGTGTTACGGGGATAACAGTGTGATCAAAGAGGTCGAAGTGACCCAGAGTGGGGCATATTCGAGGAACGGCGGGTAGAGAGGGTGTTACAAGGTAGAATGTCCCGGTGGGTTGGAAGGCGTGCAGACGACATGAATAATGTAGGCTGTGCCACCATGGTCAGGGCCGAGATCACCGGGAAACAAGAACACGGTGACATGATTGGGGCACCTGGCTGGCTCAGGAGGCGGAGTGTGGGACTCTTGATCTCAGCGTTGTGAGTTCGAGCCCCATGTTGGGAATAGAGAGGACTTAAAAAATAATAAAATCTTAAAAAAAAAAAAAAAAAAAAAAAGTGTGACATGATTGAATCTGTGTTTTAGATAGAAGATCCCTTGGTGGAACTGCTTAGAACGGACCAAAGTGGAAGGGGATTGGTGACAGGGAGACTGAGAAAGAAGTACCTGTGGGAATGGAAATAGGAAGGCATCGAGACACTACTGGGTAAACTAAAATAATAAGACACCAGAAGCCTTAAGGTACGGATTCTGTTCTCGGCAATGCTTTCTTCAAGGTGGGAGCTGTGACGAAGCTCAGGGCTGCCGCTGAGACCCAGAGAGAAATCACCTCCACCTGACGTTTACCGTGTCATTAATTCACTCAGGCTCTTAACATTTGCCAGACGAAGACACTGAGGCACAGGGAGCTTCCTGTCCAAAGCCACATGGCCAGTGGGTTAAGGAGCGAGGACTTAGCCACAGATCTTTCCAGTGCCTGGTTCTGAGCCCCTTCGCTTCTGTCAGGCTGAGGGGTGACCAGTCAGAGGAGGGGGATGGAGCCTCTGGAGTTGCCTTCAGGGGGACTGTGCCAAGGAGCAGCAGGGGAGGCCGCCCTCCTGGATGCCACTGCCCCTACTGTGTCCCCCCATCTGTTCCTCCAATCCCCCCAGGGGGACAGGTCCAACACAGGGACACCGCTTCCTTCAGCCCGTCCTTCTGCCTGGGCCGCACCCACTCTTCCCTCTGAGCGGCTCGGGCCTTGTCGCCTCAGTGCTCAGCTCTACCAGGGACGGTCAGCTCTAGACCCTTGGTGACCTTCTTGGGGGGTAAAGGGCAAGGGGGCTGAAATGCAGATCCGGCATGCCAGGAAGTGCCGGGACCTCTGTGGGGGCTGCGAGGAGGAGTGGGGGCTACAGAGGGGCTGCCCCTGTCACGGGGCGGGACATGTCACCAAGGGCAGAGGCTACACACACAGGACGTACTGTACTTTAGACTCAGTGCAGTACATGTGGGGGAAGACTGTGGCTTGGGGAAGCAGACTGAGCTGGGTGTCAGCGCTGGCTCTGTCACTTGCTGACCTAGCGACCATGGCCAGCTAGCTGACTTGGCTAAGCCTCAGTTTCCAATCCAGTAACATGGTACCCCGGGTGCTGCCAGGATTACGGCTCGTACGTGCCCAGCGCCCGGTACTAGTAACTACATTGCTGCTGGCCCCATGCCGGCAGGACAAGGACGTCCCAGCGCTCCAGTACATAATCAGAGTTCCTTCTGTGAGGATCACAGCGATGCCCACTGGAAAACTGAAGTAATTGTAGAGATAAATTACCCTGGATGCATAAATTCTCATTCCAGAGGCGCGCTGTAAATGGTGCGCAGGCTCACGGCAGGGGCTGCTGAGCATGGAAGCCAGTGAAGGAACTCTGCACTCAGGAGACCCCAACACCAACTCCATAAGGCTAGCCTGCTGTTGAAAACTTCACTAGCAAACTTCAGGATGACATGGATGGGACCACTTCAGGCCATGTTTAAAACAATGCCGACTGAATGAGGTAACCGGGTGACGTTTACTTTGGGACAATCTTTACTTTGGGACTATCAATTGCATGCAAAAACATAAACGAACGTGTTCCAGATGAACTTTTATAAGAAAAACGCCATGTAACGTGCATGTCTACCTCTATTATTTTGTCCCAGATGGGCCGGTGACCAACAGCGTCCCAGAGAGTGGCGTGCCTGTCATGCCCACAAGTCAAGAACTGAGGTTTTGAGGCGTGGATGGCCAGTCCCCAGAGCTCATCAGTGTGACCCTGCAAAGGACCAAGACAGATGAAGCTCTCTGAAACATTCCAGTCAACACTCGGGGAGTCTCGGGGGCGGGGTGCCCACGGCATCTGCATGCTTTCGACTGCCCTCCTCGGTTGCCCTTCCCGCCAACCTAAGCCATGACAGCAACTGAAACTCTGACGCCAAGGAAGGTTATGTTGGTATAAAACAAAGGATTCATCTCTTTGTAATGCTTTCTGATATTCTGATATTGCATCAAATGAAAGTGCTCAGTGGGCCGGCTGGGCTGGAGCATACCTGAGTGATGGGTGTGAAGTCCCCTGACAGAGTGCCCTGCAGAACAAAGTTTCTAGTTGTGCCTATCAAGATCATGTCGCCCTTCCCCTCGGCCACTGTCCGGATTGGGCCAAACTGTTCTGGAATCTGCATTGAAAAGAAAGCATCAAAAATGTCCTTAAATATTAGCTCCACCATTCCAAATATGTGTTTATATATCATGATGACAGCTCCCTCCCTCCCTCGCCGCACCCCCCCCATAACATGGAGAGATAGAAAGGTCCACGGCCAGGACCCCACATCTGACTTTTAAACTCTAAACACGTATGTACCTTAAAACAATCGGCAAGAGTAAGGTCGTTAAAAAAAAAAAAACAATAAAAAATGAAGTGTCTTTTTCTTGATAGGATTAAAAAATAAGAAATAACACTGGTTAGTTTACTCTTTTCTTCTTGTGGCTTTGGACAGCAACAGCAGGTAAAATTTGGAAAGCCAAGAATAACAAGGCATAAGAAGAGTTCCTAAAATTTACTGTAACTTAAACTGGTAGATTCTTTGGCAACTTCACACGACTTAGTTTTGAAATCCACTGTTCATGTCGGTAAACATATGGAATTATCTAAATTTTAAGACAAAGAATTTCAAAATGTGCCAGCCAAGAACAATTTGCTGTGATAAGATAAACAGAGGTTCTCGTACTTTATAAAGGAACAGACTGCAGCTAGACCCCGCTGGGGGACTCTGGGCACTCCAGTTCTAGAAAGGAAAGGAGCTGCCTGCTCTCTACAAATTTTCCACCTCCAGTGTGGTCTGTTGGCACAGATTTGGGAAAAGGTGAAGATAATTCGTGCTAAGGAAGAGGAAGGTATGGATGCTTAAAAAAATGACAAGTACCGTCTATGAAACTGGATGAGGCTTTGAAGCCTCTGTTGCAGTTATGATTTTTTTTTAAAGATTTTATTTATTTATTTGACAGGGAGAGACACAGCGAGAGAGGGAACACAAGCAGGGGGAGTGGGAGAGGGAGAAGCAGGCCTCCCGTCGAGCAGGGAGCCCGATGCGGGGCTCGATCCCGGGACCCCGGAATCACGACCTGAGCCGAAGGCAGACGCTTAACGACTGAGCCACCCAGGCGCCCGCAGTTATGATTTAACATGGGTGCCTGTTCAGCCCAATGCTGGTCAAATCTTTGGATAAAGAATGGCATCACAATTAAAATCCCCATGAACAGGGAAGCGATTTCCAAACCTCACCCAGCGGCCTTCCTTTATTAAGAGCAATAATCAACAGAACCATATCACATACTGCTAAAGCACTGGGCCATGCTGCTCTCCGACAGAATGGGCTACAGGATGTAACGTGTTGTGTGTGTTGTACACATCTGACTCAGAAGCTGGAGAAGGTCTATAATGTGTCCACTCGACGCTAGGGATGAAGACCACCAGCCATCACACTGATGCCCACCTTGATGTCTATCTGCTCCTAACTCCCCGGGGCCTGGGGGAGAGAGTTCAGTGAGTGTGTAAGAGACAGATTAAACTTCTTGCCTGTGGTTTCTACTGGTGTGCAGGGTAATAAGGCAGTAAAATAGATACTAAAAGGAGATAGAGCTTTAGAGACTATGTTGGCATTCAGCCATGTACAAGATAAATACTCAGTAAATGTTAGTTCCAGGTGGTAATGTCCCTAAAGTCACACCTGGAAATTAAAGTGGAAAAAGAATATTTTTTTTTATTTAAAAGATTTTATTTATTTGTTTGGAGGGGGAGCATGAGCGGGGGAGGGGTGGGGGAGGGGCAGAGGGAGAGGGAGAAGCAGACTCCCTGCTGGACATAGAACTCAATGCTAGGACTCTGAGATCATGACCTGAGCCGAAGGCAGATGCTCAATGGACTGAGCCACCCAGGTGCCCCAAGAAGAAAGATTTGAATGGAAAATCAAAATGTGGATAATATTCCCTTGGAAAAGTGAGACTGTTCTCTTATAAAGATATTCTAGGGGCACCTGGGTGGCTCAGTTGGTTAAGCGACTGCCTTCGGCTCAGGTCATGATCCTGGAGTCCTGGGATCGAGTCCCGCATCAGGCTCCCTGCTCGGCAGGGAGTCTGCTTCTCCCTCTGACCCTCCCCCCTCTCATGTGCTCTCTCTCATTCTCTCTCTCTCAAATAAATAAATAAAATCTTTAAAAAAAAAAGATATTCTAAATGTGAAATATGTTACAACCTAAAATTTTACAAACCTAATTCCATTTTGGTAATTACACTTAAACCACTTCCAATGATTTTAATAAAATGTTACCCTATTTAACAAAATTTTATCTAAACTATTTTCAAAATGGTAAGCTGAAGATTTCAAGCTAACAAGGAAACTGGTTAGTTTAACAGTTTTAGGAGGTTCAAAGCGAATTTTGAAAAAAAAAAAAAAAAGAATTTCGATAATGCTGTTTGCTTTATCTTACCTCAGTTTTATGAAGTTTCTGATAGTTTCCATTCCAAGAAATGAGCTTGCGGTCCTTCCCTCCTCCTGACACCAGCGTGCCATCCCTTAACATACAAAGTGCAAAAATGCCACCCTCGTGGGCCCCTTGAACAGCGTAGCTTATCCGATTCGTACCTAAACACACCAAGAAAACCATCCTCAGGATGTTATCAAAAGGCTCGCCTCTGTCCATCCCATTTCACTTTGGTTTTAAAAATGTGATCTTGTCGGTTAGGACATCTCTGCAGCGTGAATCTACAAAGGACACAATTTCTAGAAGCTCACGCAGCAGCAGACAAGCATGCCCTGGGTTACTTTATGATGCAGGAGGACATGCTCACAGGAAGCCGAGGATGGAGAGAGCATGGCGGGACTACACACGGTGAAGAACAGGGGCTTGAGTTCACATCTTTGACAAGTGACTTCACTGCCCTACACCTCGGTTTCCCCTTTGTTGGTAATGGGGCTCCTGCTTATCCTGCAGGATCCTGCTAAGGGTGAAATGGATCGACGTGGGACACACCTGCCCCCACAGTAGTGGGGACACTAGAGAAGTCCTCACGTTACCCTGAAATCATATCTAGGGGTCCGTTTCCACTTTCACCCCCAACCCAAACTCTAAGCCCTTTGAGGACAGGGATGGTGTGGTTTTCCTTTCCTCCTGCTGTAAATGCTCATTGAACTTAACTGGATGGATTTTTCCTGAGTAACGACTCCTCTTTACCAGGCTGTGGGCTCCCTGATGGCAGGGCCTCGGGATCATCGCCGTGCTCGGGGGCTAGCAGGCTGTCTTGCACGTCATTAGTTCTCAATAACTATCTGCCCGAAGCCATGGGAACCAAGAAAGTTATTTAAGTGTTTTATAGCTAAATGTATAGTCATTGACACCTTCACCATTATAATTTGTTAATAGGTCTCCTAATAAAGCTATTCCACCAAACTATTCTGGGCTTAAAGAGCCTTCTGCAGTGATAGAAAGTGAACAGTTCTTGGCTATTCTTGTTTTCCTCTGTTCTAGTTTTAAGGTTTCAAGTTACACATGCACCCATGCACGTATGTACCTATGAAACTTGGGATTCAGTGTAATTATGTTCATAGACAATTCTTAGAGAAGTCGCGTTTGACCTCGTATAATATTCGCCCCCAAGCTTTTGCTCCGGGGACAAGCCTGTGTTACCTTTTCCCCACACCAAGATGTTGCCGCTTGAATCTCCAGTAATGGTGTCACCGTTTTCAGAAAAAGTCACGCAGAGGACAAACTTTGGCTTTTCTTGCTTCTGCAGGATGTTGTAAATATACATTCGTATTAGTCAAGACATCCTCTTATTTGTATTCCTACAACCTAGAGGCACGGGGCTCCCAAGCTGCATATGCCTTTCATTTTTATCTACCGTTATATAACTTATGCCATGAGATTACCTGCTCTAAAATAGAGAAATTTCTGGTAATTATAAAGTTGCAGACAGTTGGAGCAGAGGAGGGTGTCGGAGGGGCTGTGGGGTGGGCTGTGTTATCAGAATTAGAGCCTCAGGAACAGGGCCCTGGCACCGGAATAAAGTGGTCCTCTAACTAGGCCTCATGGGGGGGCAGTGGTACGAGGCCCCACAGGGAAGGAGGCGCTGTTCCTCGTCCTCACGAGGCCCGAGTGCCTTCTTGGTTGTTCTTTGCAAGGACCACGCGTGGGAGGGGGCGCCTGGCCCCCAAGGGCGACTGTCCCTTGTGGTGGTCCATCTTTCCTTCTGGACATCACCAAGGCTACCCACAGAGACACAAGGGGCTCCGCAATTCTGTTAGGGATCCCCGGGAATACTCTTCATCACTACACCCCCAGAAAGACTCCCTGATTTGCCAATTACAGCAAATTCTTAGACTGTGGCAGCCTCACCGCTCCCGTAGAAGCTAGCTGACCACACGCACCGCTCAGTGAAGAATAAAACAAATGTAATTTAACATTACCTCGAATAATCCTTGCTTCTTAATAAGGGAGATTCCTTCTAATGTCCAAAAGTAGAGATGTGATTTTCCACAGGTAACTATTATGTTAGTGTCCGTGGGGTGGAAATCCGCAGCAAACACGGCTTCGTTAGAACACTTTGAGCAAAACAGGAGAATCAAATGTCTCAAATCTCTGAAGACACTTCAGAAAATAAATGACATCCGAACTACAAATAACTCATCCAGGTTAAGCCCTAAGCCTCTTGATTTTTCTCCCTGCTGAACTCACCTTCCATAAACGCTCAACTTATGTTTGCTGGGTGCCATAACCTCTCCTTGTCTGTCTGTCTCCCCTGCTGGTCCACAGCCCTGAGGACAGGGACCACGGCTCCTCTCTATGCGGTGGGGGGCGGGGGGGGCAGGCATGCCACGCGCTATTGCTGAAGGGGTGGGTTAGGGGTGGGTGGAAACTTAAGAATCCAAGAATTTGCTCTCAATCTCCCGTCACAGATTCCCAGCTGAGGCTGAACAACAGAATCACCTGACGTGTGTTACAACGCGGACGTCAGGCCTCAGCCCCACCTAGGGACTGGAATCTTTGGGAGGGGCCCGGAATCTGGATTTTATATAGCTCCATCGCTCCTGGCTGACTTTGGCTGCCTGTTTGCTCTGGGATTCCCTCCTGGTTGAATTCCCAGGACTCTGCCAGTGGTTTGGTGACCAGGCTGCGGTTCCAGGGTTGGGGACTGGCTATTGGGTTCCGCTGCACCACCCCCGACCCTGTTCTCTGGACTTCCAGCACCTGCACTTTGGTCAGATGAATCAGACCCTGAGTGTTCCTTCTGCTTGAAATTCAGTTATATGCCTTAAACCTGGGTAATGATTTGCCTCTGATTACTTTCAACACAGCCACCTAGCAAGAACTTAAATACTCGACCGGAATATTAGAAGGCAGGGCTATAGCATGTGAAGAGGTGTTAGGAAACATGCCAGGTTAGACTACGGACCCTGCATCCCGGACACTCAAGGGAGAAAGATAAGGCAATCCGATGGCAATCCTAATGTTCGGGAAGGAAGGTGATCTAAGGTTAATGGAGGACAGGATGGGAAATCTGAAGTCAATTCTGTAACAACTGGGATCCATTCATGATTTTCATAGGAGGAAAATACGAGAAAGCTTAAGGAAAGTTCAGCGACCTATCGCACAAGATGGATCGGAGGTGGTCCAGGGAAGCCAAGCGCAGCCCCTACAGGAAGAGTCCCACTGGGAGGGGCTGGGATCCGGCAGGCCCCTCAGCTTTGGACAAGCCCTGTGCTGGCCGTGCTGACCTCTCCCTCAGCTGCTCCTGACCCGTCCCCACCCCCCCATGCCCTCCCTGGCGGCGCAGGGAGCACATCTCGGGTACCACCCCGCTTGCAGCCCCTTGACCTCGAGAGCACACCTTTGTGGAATGAAACAAAGCAGCAGGGAACAGTGAGCAAGGGAGTGGCTTAGCAGGGGAGGGGCTGTAAAGTGAGGAAGAAGGAAACCTTACATGTGTCCTGACGAGGGGAAGAGACCCTGCCAGGACTTGGCACCACACCCTGGGAGGGGAGATGGGCGGGCTCGGGGTTCTTGGGTGCTGGTGTCAGGCCCGAGGGCCGCACCGGGCATGGGGAGCCTGTGGCCCACTGAGAGGTGGGACCGGGGCCTGGGAGCCAGCTGGAGGAGAAGGCTCCACACGGGGAAATTACAGCGGAGCCCCGCATCGGGCTTGGAGAGAGACCTTCACGTCGGCCAGCCGCTCCTCCTTCTGCCAGTCCCACACAGACAGCACGTGGTCGTTGGAGTCGTCCACGGCACACAGATTGCTTCCTCCATTCTGGGGGGGAAAAAAAGGTATTCCCAGGAAGACTACATTTGAGAATAAAACAGGTTAAAAGTGATTAACAATGAACATTAACTTTACTTTTAATGAAGAGCCCATTTTGGTTAAAGAATATGTATGCGCTGCGGATGAGACCTGCTTTCTTGGCCACTCAGGGAGAGCAGACGAACGTGGGGCAAGGAAGGGACCAGAGCAGCAGAGAGGGGTCCGGGGTGGCCCGGCCTCATTGGTTCTATTAAGTCCAAAGGGGCTGCAGGGCCCCCTCCTGGACGAGCCGGTGCCTGAGGGTGCAGAGCGCAGTCTGTGACTGACGGGCAGGGTGACTGGGAGGCTGGGCAGGAGCAAAGACCCTGGGGCCGAGGCACGTGGCGTTCTCATGTGAACATGGGCACTCATGTGCAAGTTCCTAGAACAGTGGTTTATAGGGTGGATCTGTGGAATGGGCACATCCTGAGGAAGTCTGGGCGACCACGAGGCACCTCGGACTCCTGCTAGTGGACAGGCAGACCGTGTGGGGAGAGCAGGGACGCACTGGAGCCGCCTAGCAAGGGGCAGGTGAAATTCAAGGTCAGAGCGGGCAAAACCGTCTCGGAGAACATGCAGACAGCGCTGCAGGGCCTCTTCCCATCACGTGTGTGACCCCGAGGGGACACGTGTGACCTCTGAATGAGGGGACCCGGGGGGCAAGACGGTGTCAGCCTCAAATCCGCACACGCGCCCAGGCAGCCAGTGAGCGCGTTAACTTCCTCCCTCTTCCACCTTGAGCTGCTTCTCTCCTCCCCGCGGACAAGGGCTCCCGTGCCCACGGGGCTCGCACTTACAGATTTTGAGAAGGCAATGCAGGTGACGGCTCGGTCAAAAAACCCGACCCCGATGACGTGCAGTGTATTCAGCGTCACGGAGTCCCAGATGCGCACGTGTGGGGGCAACTGCTGTTGAGAAGGAAATGCAGAGAGAGAGGCACCGACTGTGACGGGCATCCAGATTGATCTTTACCTTGGAGCTACAAGACCACTTCAGTTCTGTCAAAACCAAAGGTCTTTTCCTGCTCAAAAATTTGAAGACTCTGCCTTTCAGCATCAAGGAAACATTCCCAGTGGCTGCAGGAGATCGCGGCCCCCGTGGCCAGCTTAACTTCAGGGAGGGCCACTGGGTTTTACATTCTGAATAGCCAGTTCTTCATAACTGTTCCACAGGAACTGATGTTCTCCCTTGGGCATCCAGATGAGTCCGAATTTTAAAAATGAAGAATGACAAGGAAAGTGGAATCTCACACAAGGGCTATTCTTGTAAAGTCTGAACAGTCGGACACCACCAAATAGTATTGAGAGTTTAACATTCTTGGGCCTCAGAGGAGCAAAACGGGCAATCTATTACGCACAGATGAAATTTAGAATTGTTACCATTGGGCGCCTGGGTGGCTCAGTTGGTTAAGCGACTGCCTTCGGCTCAGGTCATGATCCTGGAGTCCCGGGATCGAGTCCCGCATCGGGCTCCCTGCTCGGCAGGGAGTCTGCTTCTCCCTCTGACCCTCCCAACCCTCCCCCCTCTCATGTGCTCTCTCTCTCAGTCTCTCTCTCTCTCAAATAAATAAATAAAATCTTTAAAAAAAAAAAAGAATTGTTACCATTAGTTCAACACCCTCTCAATTGTGTTCCAAGGTGAATGGTCCTAATTTTTCTCTCCCTCAATAGAAGAAAGCATCCTAGAACCATCAGCAGGTGGATCAGGAAAAGGACTAGCATCATACCAGGTGGACAGAGTGGGGTGAGTTTTAGCCTGGACTTGCTCTGAGTAGCTGTGTGTCTGCAGATGGTCAGGTGGCCTCTCTGAGTCTCTCTGCACTTGAACTGAAGGACTGGCTCAGAGAGCCATCCCATCTTCCCTGGCTCTAAAGTTCTGATTCAGTTTCAAATGCTAGAAACTGAAATACCCTTTTAATCCACTAGAGGGAGGAACACATGGTTTGCTACTCATGTCAAAGACTTAAAAGCCACTTAACATTAGAGGGCAGGTTCTGCATGGAGCACTGGGTGTTATATGCAAACAATGAATCATGGAACACCTCATCAAAAACTAATGATGTAATGTATGGTGATTAACATAACATAATAATAAGAAAAATAATAATCCAAAAAAAAAAGATGAAGACCCTATTCCATTTACGGGTATCTACATAACTGTAAACTGATTTCCATCTTCCATCATCCCTGTTACCCTGTTACTTCTTTTTAAGTGTATAATTTTAATGGGAAATGGCATAGAGTTAATATTTAAAATATGATGTTATTAAAATATTTTCTGAAAAATGGCAGCATTCATGTTTTTGGGAAGAAAACATGCTGGTAAAAATGGATGTGCTCCGTGTAATGAGGTTCGCTTCATATATGGTGCAAGAATAAGCTATACAATAGATATCAAAAAAGCTACAAGGAGTTTTGGGTAAGACACGGCAAGGACCACAGACTGCGGTCAAGAACCAACTGGAAGACAGTTTTGCGTTGTTCTCTGTTAGAGTCCACTACTTCCTTCTCTGATTCCTTAAAATTCAAGTTAAAATCTTGCTGAGGTGCTTATAAAACTTGTGCCCAAACTCTCCTGCTGCCTTTGAGGACTCTGGGGTGACGTCAGGAATACAGGGTATTTCAGGCTAAGGGTCTAAAGTTTGCTGAAGAGGCAAAATGCCCCCTATCCAAATGCTTATTCATTATGACTTCTCCTTATTAAATGTGCACTTAATATTTTAATGTTTTTCATGTGTTTAAGTAGCTTGAGAATGGCTGAATTCGTAGGCAAGAACAATGCTATTTAAAAACTGGCTGAAATTAAGGCAAGCTCGAGACATTTTTAAGATCACTGTAAGAAAATCTGCAGTAAAATTTATTTTTAAAAAAATTTTTTTGTGGGGCACCTGGGTGGCTCAGTCAGTTAAGCGTCTGCCTTTGGCTCAGGTCATGATCCCAGGATCCGGGAATCAAGTCCTGTGTCAGGCTCCCTGCTCAGCAGAAAGTCTGCTTCTCCCTCTGTCCCTGCCCCTTCCCCTGTTCATGCTCTAAGAAATGAAAAACAAAATTTAAAAAAATTTTTTTTGCAACAAAATATTCGACTGAGGGATTAAGAAGCATTCAGATACTTTAACTATGTCTAGGCAGGCTTATTCATCCGTGAAATGTTTCCAGAAGATGATATCGAATCAACAGTTCATTAAAAAAATATGAAAAGATAATGTAACTCACTTTTCCATCCTTAGAAGTGCCTGCGACTTGTCCCGTTGCTATTGTGATCCTGTCAGGGTGAACTGCTAGGCTAAAAAAAAGGGTATTTATAAAACAACCACTCTTTAAAGACAAGCTTTACTCTTTTCTTGGCCAAATATAATCTAGTCAAAAATTTAAATACAAGAACGATAGGGTGCCTGACTTCTCACGGACTCACGACAAACTCCCCGAGCACCCCAACAACCTTGGACAATTAGTGCCTATTTCATTCCATCCTTTCTTGAGAATTCCCAAACTCAAGGAGAAAGCATCCTTTGCTTGGAAAATACCAAGTCTCCTATAACAATCTTTATTAAGTATGTTAAGCAGCAAAAATATCATCTTTTTCCAACAGGATTTTTATAATTGACCAGGGATCTAGGACAAATAGAAATAGGGAGAGTCACCTATTCAGCCACCCATCCTTCCAAGATACATAAAATCCCTATCAAAAGCTATACATGAATTATGAATGAATTAAAAAAGAGGCAAATCAGAAACTGTTAGCATCTGTGCTAAGAAGGCCTCCAACGGGGATCTATGGGAAGTGTTGGTTTGGGTGATACGGTTGGTTAAGATTATGTGTTAGATGGACAGAACCTAAACTAGGTTCTAGCATCTTAGGGAGCCAGGTAACTAGCCAATCACTAGCTATGACAATGCAGAACATAAAGAGGAGCTTTCCAGAAGATCCTGTTCTCTCCGACCTCTTCTCTCCTCTTTAGTTCTATCTCAGTCCCGGCCCCTTCCCTGTGATGTTACCTGCATGAGGGTGAGGACTCACCACTTCACGTCGTCATTGTGGCCGGTGTAATGTCTCTGGAACTGCTCCTCCACGTTGTACAGCACCACCACCGAGGCGATGAAGTACACCGTCTCCCCCGTCGGAAGCAAGTACAGGTTGTTCCGACAGTCGCGGCCCCGGTACCCATAGCTTTTCATGTGTCAAGAGAAACTTGATTTCCTCTAAGAGCTGACAACACATCAGCTTTATTCAACAGGGACAGACAACACAATTCCGTAAGACTCTTCCCATCACCTTCTCTTGGTTCAATGACATGAGATCATAAATACTCAAGTGCCAAATACATGTGACTCAACCGGCAGGCAATCGGGTTGGAAATGGCCATTGAGTTGAGGTTAATACGTATTTTTAACAGATGGTGCTTTGTTTTTAGAAATGATGTGTTATATTTTTGAAAGCTGACTTTTTCAGCTGGATCAAAAATGTAACTTATTATTTTATTTACTAAAGGTAACTGGAGCGGACATTTGTGAAGTTACCAGAAAGCGAACTCTTCTGAATTGAGCCAATCAATCATAGACCTTGGGAGCAATAGCCAGGGCCAAACTTCTTTGTTGAACTGTTTGGATTTTCCGTGGATGCCTGTCTTCTTCACAACTAGTCTGCCTTTAAATGTTGCCAAGGGCAGCCTGGCTGGCTCAGTCGGTGGAGCGTGCAGCTCTCAACTTTGGAGTTGTGAGTTCAAACCCCACGTTGGGTGTAGAGATTACTTAAAAATAAGATCTTTAAAAATAAATCAATTTTGGGGCGCCTGGGTGGCTCAGTCATTAAGCGTCTGCCTTCGGCTCAGGTCATGATCCCAGGGTCCTGGGATCGAGCCCCACGTCGGGCTCCCTGCTCAGCGGGGAGTCTACTTCTCCCTCTCACATTCCCCCTGCTTGTGTTCCCTCTCTCGCTGTGTCTTTCTCTGTCAAATAAATAAATAAAATCTTAAAAAAAAAAAAATAAATAAAAATATAAATAAATTTTGCCAAGCTGGTTTTTTGGAAGGCCTGCTACCCTAGCCAGCTTGACTCTAGAATTAAAATCAGCTGGGAGGGCGCCTGGGTGGCTCAGTTGGTTAAGCGACTGCCTTCGGCTCAGGTCATGATCCTGGAGTCCCGGGATCGAGTCCCACATCGGGCTCCCTGCTCGGCAGGGAGTCTGCTTCTCCCTCTCCCACTCCCCGTTTGTGTTCCCTCTCTTGCTGTGTCTTTCTCTGTCAAATAAATAAATAAAATTAATTAAAAAAAAATCAGCTGGGAGCTGTATTTTGACCCTTCACAAGAATGCTGGAATAATTTGCTCCAAAATTCGTTTTCCCTTTCCTGTAGTTATCATACCACCTGCTCAGATCTACTTCAGTACCACGAGGTCTAGAGTGTATTTATTCTCCTTCCCGCTCGAGTGTTGGTCTGTCACAGGTGAGGGCCCGACTCTAGAATGGGGCCAGCTGGCTGCCAACTGCCTAGCCCATCCTGCCATCGTCCAGCTTGGGGACGGACATCACCAGTACTCTGCGGCTTCACCAGAGGACTCGCTCTCGTTCTCGAATCATAGCTGGGAAATGAATCAAATCCCTATGACAGGCTATGGCATTTGTAGCTCGTCTGGAATGCAAAAGAGATCTGAAAATGTGAGGGGACTACATTGTCGCAACTACCAAGCAGTGTGGGGTCAAAAGGACTATTCCAAAAACCCTCTGAACTCTGACATGCCTTATATTTTATAGTATTTAAAAATAAATTTTAAGATGCTGACTTGTATCGACTTTAGTTTTTGAGTCAATTTTATTTTTTACTGTCCTCTAGGAGCTAAATCTTCTATTTAAATTTGTTTAATTTACATTATAAAAGTACTTGTAAAAGGTGCAAACTACACTCCCACATACATATGGAAAGGGTAAAAAAAAACACTGCGATCCTCCTTGCCACAAACATCCCCACCTCCTTGGAGATAATGACCTCCATTAAGATTTTGGTATGTATACTTTCAAACCCCGCAAACTATTTTGGGAGCAAAACATCACTTGAACTTAGATGTGAAAAACTAATCTAACAAAAGTCCCATTTATCTAAAGTAAATTCTACCACTTTACGTCTTGAAAATATGAATAGAGTAGGCTGAAAAAATGTTTTGAATAATGTTTTCCAGCTATGACTGAACCTAAAATGTAAACCATTATTGACTTAAAGAACTGAATCACTTCGATTGCATGTGCCAAAACAGATGCACGTAAATGCTTAGGACATCTGAGTCTGAAAATATAAAAAACATATACCCAAAGAATATGATATCATCATTTCAAACAGCAATTTTTCCGACCGAAATGACAACGGCATTGATTTAAACCAACTTCTTAGAATTTATATTCGGGGCTTGGCATCAAACTGGTATTCAATAAAAATTTGAGGGTGAAGAAAGGCTTTTTGTTCTTTGTCTTAAAATCGCATAGACTGGAAGGCTTGCTCTAAAGTAAAATAAACAGAATAAAATAAAGTAAAATAAGGGGAAAAAAGGAAAATTTAAAAAGCCCCAACACTTCATTCACCCTTTTTCATAGGCTTTATTTCTTTGTGTTTCGGGTTTTTTTCCTCCTTGGAGCTTGTTCACTTTTCCAAATCTCATAGTATGAAGGCTCCAGCACCTTTATCTCAAGAACGTTAGTCCTAGGGCTGACTCGGATTTCTGTGGCTTAGATTGGGGGGGGGGGGGGCGGGTACTTTTCTTTCTCTTAAAGTAGCATTCATGTCGATTCTCTTTACACCTTCACTGGACTCCCTTCATTTAGTACTGGGGTATTCCTGATGTTACTCCTTCAATTACTCTCCCAAGGCTGGCCAAGCCCCCACTTGGTTTGAGGGGGAGTGCCTGTCCTTCCTTCCAGGGTGTCTATCACTCTTTGTCTGGGTGTGAGAACCTCCTGCCTGTAGAGTTTAGTTCAATTTCTGATGGTCTCATTTTCCTAAGTGTGTAAGTTCGGTGTCTTCTTGCCTTTCCACGGTTTTCAGGTAAGCACGTAGAACTCCTGGCTTTTCCATCTGTCCCACAGAGCTGTCTGAGCCTATGATAGTTACTGTTAAAAACAATCCATTCTTTCAATTTCATTAGAATCCTAAACTCTACCCATTTGTGATTATTTTCAGTAAGCTTGCTTTTCTATTAGTTTTTAACTACATTTATTCTGTCAAAAGATTAAAACTCAGGCCAGAAAGTGATGCATTTTCCCACGACTCTTTAAAAAAACAAAAACAAAAACAAACAAACCCTGTCCAGCATATGAATACTTTCTTTTCAGGAAAGTAAGGTATACGTATTTGAGCAGGAACTATAATCTTTCTTTCAGGATTGATAAGTCAGTGTCCCCCACCATCAGGAGCCCTCCTCTGCGAGAACACTGGACTGAGTGCTAACATACAGCCCCTTTTGTTAAATTAATTTTTTTAAGTGAGAATAGAATATTTTGGTTTTCTTAAAAAGCTTAGGAGAACTTGGGGCTCCTGGGTGGTTCAGTCGGTTAAGCCTCCGACTCTTTGATTTCAGCTCCGGTCATGATCTCAGGGTCACGAGATTGAGCCCCATGTCGGGTTCCGTGCTCAGCACGGAGTCTGCTTGGGATTCTCTCTCTCCCTCTGCCCCTCTCCCACCCCTCTGTAAATAAATAAATAAATGCTTAAGAGAACTTAAGTTTTATGAATTTCTACAGTTAAACTTTAAGCTCAGGGCATGAATCCACTTAAACCTCGTGACAGGTCCAGTCAGTGAATAAAGGATACACCCACTCCAGCTTCAGTCTCTTGGTTGGTAGTTCTACTTTTGCTTCCAAATTATAAGAGTCCACTTGATCTTTGGGCATGTACATGGTAACAGGGCGTCCACGAAGAAACATTTTTACGTATCCTTCTTCTACAAAAAGAACAAAGAGATCAGTAAGACACCTCAGTGCCCAATGTAGCTGAAAACAAATGTTATCTTTTCTTTAGCCCTTCAACATAAAAGCACAAACTTTACCCTTCATGTGATTTCTAATGTGTTGGGGGAAAAGAACTAAAACATAATGTTAAACAGTTTAAAACAAAAGTTCTCACCCTGTTTATGTTTGACATGCTGCTTACTTAAGTACATGAAAGATATGAGAAACTGTAAAAGGCAGGGAAAAACTAGATTCCATTATTTTTCCACAAGAGACTTGGTGCTTACGTTTTCTTTATCATCAGGAGGGGGGAAAATGCCACCTCAAAAAATTACAATTAACACAAGAAATCCACTAAAATTTTTTTATTGATTTCAATGTATATACAATTTCAGTATCAAAATTCATAAGATTTCTTTCAGTATTTTAATTGGTTTGTTATATTGCAATGTAAAAATATAACTATGTATCTTTTATGTTGGACACATTTTTCAAGTGTAAAGAACACAAAATCGGCAAAAGTACATGCTAGGGTGCACGCAAGAAGGAAAATGCTCAAGGAAAAGCTAGAGAGAAAATAAAAGAACAAAAGACCCATTAGAGAGAGGCATTGTGAAATAGAACCTTCTAGAACAAACATTTTTATAATAAAATAGCTTCTGGTGTTTCACGAAATTATGGGGCAAGAGGAAAACCCAGTGATATGGGACAAGTGCCGTTTTAAAAAGAAATAAGTTGGGGTTTTCTGCTGGCTTTTAGGAGATAATAAGACCAGAGAAAATGTCTTGTGAGCTCCTGGTGAATTCTGTTAGAACTCACTGCGTATCAAAGGCCCAGGCCTTCGCGGCCGTTAAACTGGGCAGCTGGAACCAGCACAGAACTCAACAGAAAAATCATCCACAGGGGAAACAGGTGAGGAGAAGGCACGGAGTAATCACGCCGCCAGAAGCACCACATTTACAGGTTAGTTATGTAAGTCTTGTTCCTAAGGATCTCCAAACAATGCCACATGCAATATAGCCTACAAATTAAGAGGCCGTCCCGGTTTTAGGTTACCCTGTGCGTGCATTTCCAGTCTCACATGCATGCGTGTAATGCACACTCCACTCTGCATAGGAAGTCTGACTTTTGAATAAGAACCCCCACATGCTCATCCTGCAGACGGATGGTGTGCCAGGCGCTGAGTTCCGTGGACCCTCCCATGAGAATGCTGCCCCCAGGCTCTGTCCTCCCCAGATCCACTGGGACCGGCCCATCACAGATCTGGCACCCAGGCTCTCTTTCTGCTCCCCTGGGGCATTTTACATTCTGCTGCCAAACCCATCAAGGCCCAAAGTGGATTTCACCAGTCCTTCCTCCACACAAAATCCCTTGCCCACTGTCTTACCTGCTGGATCCAAACGTCTAGCGCCCTGCCTGCTCTCCGCTACGTAACCTCCCCGGCCGCGAGCACCCGGCCTGCAGCCGCCTGTCTGGCCAGATGTGTCTCGAGCACCCTGCTCTGGGCCTCTGCCCTTGCGCTCGTCCTCACCTGAAACCTCTTCCCTTCCTTAATCCCTCACCCAAATCTGAGCTCATCGGACTGCGTGGCCGCCACACCTGCAGGACCCAGGAGCCCCCGGCAGACGACAGAAGGGAAAAGAAAGCAGGCACGTGCGAGCATGGAGCTGGAGGACGCGCGGTGGCATCCATTCTTTGTACGGGAGGAGGCACAGGACGTGGATGGGCATAAAGAGGCTGTAATAGCTTCTCCGCCGTGGCCGTAATGATCAGCGTGCGTGAATGCGGAGTCTGTTACAGTTGGTGCTGGCTAAGTCCTTACGAGGGAGGTTTGCTTAGCACAATTCTAAATCACTAACTGAGGCAAAAAAGCCCTGGATCTTGCCTTGGCACTGTTTTGCACTGATAAATCAGACATTCTACACTTAAAATCAAAACGTGGGGCACCAGGGTGGCACAGTCGGCGAAGCGTCCGACTCTTGGTTTCGGCTCAGGTCGTGATCTCAGGGTCGTGGGATCGAGCCCTGTGTTGGGCTCTGAGCTCAGCGTGGAGCCTGCTGGAGATTCTCTCCCTCTGCCCCTCCCCTCACTCTCTTGCAAATAAATACACAAATCTTAAAAAAAAAAAATCAAAATGCAGCAAGGGAAAGCAACAGTATTTTCCAGGCATGTTAGGACAATAGCTCACAGCTGCCAACCCAAAGGCGCAGACCGGAGGGGCCAGCAGCGGTGCAAGATACCAGGTCAAGCAGTGGGGCATTCAGGGCTGCCCTATAGCGCTCTTAAGGTTTACACAGATTTTTCAAAGGTCCTGCAATCAGCCAATAATCAAGCCAGATCGATTGTATGAGCTACTTATTAAAACCCATCCAAGTAAATGCGCAGGAATGCTTTTAACTTAAAGTAAGTCGGAGTGGCTCGTGTGCCCAAAACATTTTCATACGAGGAGATTACCTGCGTGCCTGTATGAAAAAAGTTTCTGCAGCCTGGGTAGCAGCTTTGCTCAGAGAGCTATGAGGTTTCAGAAATGCCGCCTACCTTTGCAGTGTGTCACCCGGCGTTTCCCTTGTGATTTCGGAGACAGGGACAGAAGCGCTAGATAAAGAGATGGCAAGAACTGCAAGAGGGACCGGCCTGCCCGCTCGCTGGGGAGAGCAGCTCTCACTGGGGGGACAGCTAGCTCTCAGTCGGAGCGGCCGCCCCGCCCCCCGCAGGAGAACCTGCCCTCTGTGCAGCCGTTCGGACCAGTGCGCCCGGCGCCTGGCTGTGCAGGCTTTTGGGGCAACTACATTTTCAGTGTGTGATCTCACGCTTCCTGAAAATGACATGAATACTAAAGCATGTGCTGATGAATACAGAACGCTGGCTTTTATAGAGGTTTCGATTCTGAATCGAAGGGAAAAAACTGGAAAAGTTAAAATTAAATGATTTTACTTAACTGATGCCATACTGGTCAATGATTTTGCATTTTAAATGTGCTTTTAAATCAGGTTAATATCCTAAAAATAGCATCTCCCTTACTATAAAATGTGTTAAAGAAAAGGTATATGGAAAGGTACATATGAACATTAGTTTGCAGTTTAGGAAATCAAAGGCAGAAAGAGAAAAAAAGCTACTTTTAGACCAAGTTATAACTTAACGCATCAGAAAGCTTCCCTTTCGGAGAGATGCAGATGTTGAGCCGGAAGCCCCACAGGTCAGGGAAGAATAACAAAGGCAACACAGTATCTTCACCTAGAAGTTCTGCTTCTGCTTATGTGGTGGCATTTTACTCTTCCTCCTTGTGGGCGCATCTTAAATCGGGGTTAAGGGCGTAAATAAAGGGTCCAGTCTCTGTGACCACTGTATGGCCGGTCTCTGCAGTCCGAGCCTCGGAGCCCGGGCACAGACTCCTGGCGCTCAACCTGTCAGCCCCACCCATGCGGACACCATAGGTGACAAGCTACTTATTTGTCCCCCGAGTCCTGAGGGGGGTGAGGGGCACCTGCACAAAGATGAAATCAGACTTACCTGCGCTGAAGACGGGCTCCTTGGGTTTGCTGTGGAGATGAAAGAGAGACAGATTTAAAGGGAGGCTTGGGGGGGCAGGGGTTAGCCTCGTCCATGTGGAGGCCGGTCCACCCTGATGCTGCACCGGTGATGCTCGTTAATGAGAAAAACAAAACCAGGCAACGGCAAAAAGGAACACGTGTAAACGAGAATGTCTAAAAGCAGGTGCAAGAGATTGTAATCCAGCTTTATCACCCCAACCAAGCTTTTTACCAGAGCAAGTGAGGGTCTAGGAAGAAAAACGTGCTTCACCAAGATGGGAATGGCCTCATCTAAATGTGTAAAGGTTTGCTTCTTCCCCATGCTCTTCCGATAGATTATTTAAAGAATTTATTTAAAACCAGCAAATTCCTGACACAGGGTTTTCTGCGTAAGGACCCTGAGAGCCCAGCTCCTAGCAGGGCTACTGTAAGAAGAAAAAGAGGACAAAAATAAGGAATATCGGGGGTGCATTGATCTCATCAGTGCCGTGGGGACCCCACTGCGGATTTTGGCCAGGCTGAGACCACCCCCTGACTGTGCCTGGGGAAACCAAACCCCAAAGCATTCAAGGTCATCCCTAGGGGTAGGCTTCCAGGGGATGAGCTCGCCCGAGGAAGCCCCCGGGGCAGGAGTGCCTGCTACCTCCCACCACAGGCACCTGCAGGGACAGGATACCACCTGCCTGCCAGACCAGGGAAGGGGCTCTCGGGCAGGCCAACTGGTGTGTCCTGTTCAAATGCAGGGTCAGTGCTTGATCCCAAGTCTGTGAGGCTCCAGTGGCCGCACCGTCTTCCCCTGTACCACCCTGCTTCCTGGATGACCCCCCGCTTTCAGACTCGGAACAAGACAGACTACGTAAATGAAAGCCACCCCTGAGAGAGTTTACGGAAGCACACAGGTTTGTGTGTGCGTGCATATTTTTAAAAAAGTGCCTGAGCAGATACAGTCCTAATATGACTTTTCCCCTCCATTTCTCTTGAAAAGCGTTGAGAAACACCACTAGTAAGAATTAGCCGTAACCTGGGGTCGCCTGTGAAGCTCAGTCGGTCGGGTGACCGACACTTGATTTCAGCTCAGGTCATGATTTTGGGGTTGTGGGATCGAGCCCCGAGTCAGGCTCCACGCTCAGCACAGAGTCTGCCTGAGATTCTCCCTCTCCTTCTGCCCCTCTCTCCACCGTCTCTCTCTCTCAAATAAATAAAATCTTAAAAAGAAATTAGCTGTAAACCCACAATACAATAAATATTATCAATGTCCTTCATTCCCAGATAATTTTATGCAGTGCCACGGGGGATGGGGGGGGCTCTGGACTGATGCTTTAGAAGCGCTTTGCACTCCGCTCAAATGTGGTTTTTTTTTTTTAAGATTTTATTTATTTGAGACAGAGAGAATGAGAGAGACAGAGAGCACATGAGAGGGGGGAGGGTCAGAGGGAGAAGCAGGCTCCCCGCCGAGCAGGGAGCCCGATGTGGAACTCGATCCAGGGACTCCAGGATCATGACCTGAGCCGAAGGCAGTCGCTCAATCAACTGAGCCACCCAGGCGCCCCGCTCAAATGTGTTTTAAATAGTTGGACCTGTTGCACGACTCTAACCTCTGGTCACTGAAAACTATTCTGAAAGCACGGCACAACCTTTAATGTGACAGTCCAAGTCTTATACCGGCTTCTAAGGCCCTACTGACAACTCTCTTTTTCTGTCCGTGTCTCCCGTTACTGTCCCCTGGTCACTGAGTTAGCTGCCCTGTCCCTGGTGGCCCTCGTTCGTGCCCAGAGCTCCTGTGTCAGCGTCTGCCCAAGCGTCCCCTCCTCCTGGACACAGGTCCCACGGCCCCTGCGTTGTCTGTACTTTGAACTGCTTCCCAGAGAGGCCTCTGGGCCGCTCCGCTCTGCATCCTCCGCCAGCCCTGCTCCCGACCCTCCCCACGCCCCAGCCAGCAGTATATCTCCCCATGGCACTGCTGAGCCAAGTCCTTTCATGCTGTGTCCCCCCTGCCGCAGGTAGGCGCCTACAGAGGGCGGGCACCTCTGCTCTGCTCCCTGCCGGGCTCCTGGTGAGGCCGGGGTGTGCGGCAGGGTTCCCTCGGCTCTCCCCGTGGGGTCCTCGACTTCACCATGCACTGCACCTCCAGGGCTGTGCGCTCTCCCGTCCCTCCTGCAGGGGTGCCGGCTCCTGCCATGCCCGTGCCTCACAGAGGATGTCCTTCTGCACTCCTGACCTGCTCCTGATCTGTCACCGGCTCACTGCAAGTCCGCAGAAAGGCAGGAGTGTGTGTGTGTGTGTGTGTGTGTGTGTGTGTGTGTGTGTGGAGATCCCCCTGTGCCGGGGGCTCCCAAGACTTCCAAACGACCATGCCAGTCCACACTCAGCTTAACTATTTTGTGAGCTTTCGGCTGCTTTCTTCCGATGTGCATCCAGGAAGGCTCCTCACCTCCTGCTGCTCTGCCCGAGATGAACACAGCCGTGGGCCTGTCTCTCCCAAGACAGGCTTGTCACTTTGTGGATTTTAGCTCAGCATTATTACTCTGTGACCTCAGCTGCAGGGTGGGTTTAAAATAGCCATGCTTTTCAGATCGCCGGTTTGTGCTCCCTGTCGGAGTGGGAGCGACACTCCTGTGATCGTCTGAGTTGAAGCAGGAATCTTACCTCTGACTTTCTCACATATCGTTAGATTCACAGGCAGGGTGAGGACACGCGGGGTTAAAGCTGAAACGCAAGACTGCAGAGCAAGCCTACTGGTTATGGGAACATAATGACAGGGAATCAGAAGACACGAAAGCCCATTTTTCCATCATGACTTTGATCACAGAAGTAGGGAGACATAAAGCCATGAACACAGGAATAAGAAACCAGAAACTTTCCTGGAGACTGAAAAGAGCAATTACGAACTACGTTCTTCTCAGAATGAGAGATCTGTAGGGCAGTTTGAATTCCAAATGCAAGAAGGCCTGTGGACTTTTGAGGCTGAGCTTGTAACATTAGAGGAAAAATCAAATGTCTCTATTAAAACACTAGAAATGAGGGCGCCTGGGTGGCTCAGTCGGTTAAGTGTCTGCCTCTGGCTCAGGTCATGATCTCAGGGTCCTGGGATCGAGCCCCACATCGGGCTCCCTGCTCAGCGGGGAGCCTGCTTCTTCCTCTTCCTCTGCTCCCCCCTCCCAGCTCGTGCTCTCTCTCTCTAATAAATGTTTATTAAAAAATGAAACAAATAGGGGCGCCTGGGTGGCTCAGTCGGTTGAGCGACTGCCTTCGGCTCAGGTCATGATCCCGGAGTCCCGGGATCGAGTTCCGCATCGGGCTCCCTGCTCGGCGGGGAGTCTGCCTCTCCCTCTGACCCTCCCCCCTCTCATGTGCTCTCTGTCTCTCTCATTCTCTCTGTCTCAAATAAATAAATAAAATCTTTAAAATAAATAAATAAAACACTAGAAACGGCAGTGTAAGGGTTGACAAGCGAAGGTCACAGAGAGAGGCACCCAGACTGCTCATAGTTCTTAAATTTTGCTCTGAACTAGGCAACACGTTTTGGGTCTATTATATTTAGAAAGGATACTAGTGCTGTGTTTCATTATTTTAGAAAGCTACATTTTTATAGAAAAATATACTCTATTTACTTGTGAACCCGTTATTCCTATCTGTGCACCAGCACCCTTCCTAAAGAGCACCAGAGTGCCAGGGAAGAGGGCGTCCCACTCCTGTGTGCAAGTCTTGTAAGTACAAACCCATGAAGCGACAGTGAATCTTCCCAACTCGTAACAGAGGGGCAAACCCCAGACAGTGCAGTGAGGACAGTGATCCAAGATTAAAGACACTGTGGTCTCCAGTCAAAGTCCATTCATGGGAGTGGCACGCTGAACACCTGTCCTTTCCAAAACTCGCCATCGACACACTGAGAATGGACCCTTGGAACCCGACGCTGTTGCCTGGGCTGCAAGTTCGCTTGCTGTGGGAGGAGACTGCCCATCCAGTGTTGTGTGATTGGTCTCTGATGACCTGTTCCTTAGTGTGAGCTAAGTGGGGACATGTGAGTGTGGCTCCAGGGGGGAAGCTGATGCAGATGTCCCCCACCCTCCCCTGAAGCCCACGAGAGACGTAAGCCCCGCGGAGAGAAAGGATGCCCCTCTGCTGGGCGAACCCTCACTTCTTGCCGAAGCCGCACCAGGCAGTGGCCCTCCCACCAAAATGAACAGTGTTGCAGTTGGGTATGGCTTTTACTGCTCTGTTTTGGCAGGAAGATTCACTGAAAGAGTTTGGCTGTATGTTTCCCTGAGCGGTTGGCTCAGACTATCTCAGGGACTCTTAGAAGCTATAAGCAGTACCTGGGGACTCACGGAGGATGCGAGGCAGCCGAGAGCCTTCGCCAGACGAACGGCTGGAGAAAACCAAACAGCTGACCCAAGGAAAGGCTCCTGCTCTGAGCCATGAGCTCACACCCATGCAGCATCTACAACCACCCGAGTCCAAGTGGCACATTACCAACACTCCAATAATGTTCACTGTGGACTGGGCACAGGGCCAGCCTCCTAGTGATTGTCTGTCTTTTCATCTGCTAACACTCACCTTGCCCCATGGTAGGCTGGGTGTGTATAAGGAGGGGAGGCTGGTGGGGAACTTGCTTAGACTCCGATTCAACCCATATTCACCGTGCTCCTCCTCTGTGGTGGGATCTGCACTCAGCACTTCCGTATCTGTTACCTAATTTGCCCCACGTGCCGAAAGAGAGCTCAGGGGCCCAGGTCCTGCACACTGCAGGTCTGACACATGAGTGCTCTGTGTGACAGGGACCGCTGGGTGACCAGGACTAGAGCAGAGCCAACAGGCATCAAATGCTGTTTGAGGAGACATACTTGCTTCTGAAAATGATTACTAAGGCTCGATCAAGGAGGACACCATTCCACAGTCAAACGTGTTATTTCCCTGAAATTTATTCGCCTATAAAAATTGTCGTTCTTGGCACACATACCATGAGTCCTTTTGAAAAGGACCCCACTTGAAATAACATTTCCACTGGAAATCAAAATACTTCACCGTGTAAGTAATGATTCTCCATATAAATGCCCTTAAGCGGCTTTCTACTAGAAAGCGGGTCATTTAGGAACCATCTAAAAGACTTTAGATGTCACTGGAGACCTCACTGGGGACAAAGACTGCTTCACAGACATTTTCAACCAATACTTCCAGCTTGATGCGGCAGAATGAGCCCAGATTTTGAAGTCAGCTAGATGTGCATTCAGGTCGGGCAAGTTGCTTTACCTCCGTGAGTCTTTTCTTTCATCTACAAAGTGGGACTAAATCCACTGTCAGGTACAGGCCAGATCAGATAAAGTGTGTCACAGAGCGCCTAGGACATGGTGATTACTTAATGTCACTTCCCTCTTCCTCCGAATTTCACTGATAAGAACCTACACCTATTTGCAGGCGCTCTGCCTACCAGCCTCCTAACTATAACAGCATACAGAATATTAGCACTTATTACTTTGACACTTATTAAAAGATAAATGACTCCATGGCTTGGAGAGTGAAACCACCCTTTCTGTAAAGGGAAGATGCTTAACTTAAGCCACCTCATTTCCGGTGCAAAAGGTTTCAGAATCTGAAGTGTACTGTCAAACCTATTTACCAATAGGTGGTGCTGTTGACACAGTTCTTAAATGACTACGGTTTTTGGTTTTTGTTTTTTAAGTTAAATATATATTCTTTCTTTCATGCCACAAATATTTATTGAGCAGTTACTATGTGGCAGGCCCTGTATGAGGTGCTAGTGATACAAAGAATAATAAGGGACAGCTTCTGCCTTCCCAAAGCTACAGGGAGGGCAAGGGGCATGCGTGGGCATGGGGAGGGAGTTCCATATAAAGGGAATGAGCAGGTACAGAGCAATCAGAAAGGCAACTGACTCAGACCAAAGAGCCAGGGCAGGCTTCCCAGAGAAGGGGGCATCCCGAGCTGGGTCCTGAAGGATCTGCTGGAGTTCCTCCAAATGTACCCAACCATTGACCCCCACCAAATCTCCAGACATAGACACGTCACTCAGGTTAGAAGGCAAAAACCCTCCACTTGCTAAGTGCTAGAAGGTGTAATTCATTAAGCTATATATTTGTTTGTGTGGGGTTTTTTTTCCTTTTTTTTTTGTATCTGTGTTTTATAATACAATAAAGATTTTTCTTTTTTTTTTTTTGAAGATTTTATTTATTTATTTATTTGAGAGAGAGAGAGAGAGTGGGGGGGGAGGTCCAAAGGGAGAGGGACAGGGACAAGCAGACTCTGCACTCAGCGCCAGAGCCCGATGCAGGGCTTGATCTCGTGACCCATGAGATCATGACCTGAACCGAAATCAAGAGTAAGATGCTTAACTGACTGAGCCACCCAGGTGCCCCTATACAATAAAGGTTTTTCTAAATATACTATCTTCTTACTTAGATTCGCATTTCTTTAATTAAGACTGGGTTTGATCATTGGGGCACACATGTTACTTGTGTAATAAATCAATTATCTCAAAGAAAAAATTCTTGCTGGGGACAAGTGAGAGCTGGTGTTAGAGAGGCGTGAATATCAGGGCCCAAGAGAGGATGGGGAGCCAGCAGATGAGGGGCCTTGCACACAGGCTGAGGATTAAGATTCAGATTACACTCTCAGTGATGCTGAAATAAAAGAACAAATTTGAACCCTGAGGACCTCAAGGTGTCATTGAAAAGACTATTTCATCGAACACTAGAGCTTTAGGAAGGATGGAGCTCAGAGTCTCCAGCTCAGGCTTCTGGACCTTATAGTCTGGATAAAACGGTTGGTATGGGAGTTGAGGTGGTTCAACACAAAAGAGCCTCTAACGGGGACATTTTCACATCTTGAAGTTATTTTGAAGTGTTTTTTCACTTTTGTTGACTCTAAAGGTGGGGAGTTTAAATGTGTTGTTGTTGTTTTTTTTTAAGTAAGTGTTCCTACAAGGTTTCCAGCTGAAACATTTCTTGTTCTAACAAAATGAGCCCATTACAACTTTTTGATGGAAACAAAGTGTCTAGTTTACAAAGCTGATACATGTCACTCCAGTCAGAATTACAAAGGGGGGACCAGTTTTCTAATTGAAACACTTAATCATTCTAGCAACATCTAACATTAAACTGCATTCTAAGTAGTAGCTGTTTTTCTGTGTGATAAAGAACACTTTTTTTAATTAAAAAAAAATCCCTATTGGGTTAGTACAGCGGCTACATTAGATAACACAGGTCGTTCATCAGAATGTTACTGTTGATTTCCTAATTAAATTTAATAAGTACTTCATTATGACACAAATCACTATATAACTGTTAATATTTATCATCAATAATACATAGAGTAAATATTACATGGCCATACATTGCTTTTGTTTTTACAGAAGTTTTGTCAGTGTAAAGATTAAGTGCTGTTGTTACAAGCAGAGTATTTTAAGGTGTTAAGCACTCTAAGACAAAAATCTACAATGTCACAAAAACGACCATCAAATCCAGTAGCCATTTCCAGAGAAAATGAGATGTAGGTGCAGGAACATTGAAACTCATAAAAGAATATGGTTTCTATGAAAGCAAAACATACCATTATTTCTAAGTAAATTAGTCTATCTTGGAAAATGTGAATGTTGAGGACCTCAAAAGCACTCTTATTTTATGTTCGACATGAAGATTTGGACAATGTATATGGAGTCGTTTATATTTGCTGTAATTATTATTGAGAACTATATGTGCTGACGTGGGATTGTTTTTCTGGAGTGAGAGGAGGCTTTTTCCAATCTTCGTAAGAGTTCCACATGTACCGAAGACAGCTCT
The DNA here is from genome assembly GCF_011800145.1 of Mirounga leonina. Lineage (NCBI taxonomy): Eukaryota > Metazoa > Chordata > Mammalia > Carnivora > Phocidae > Mirounga > Mirounga leonina. The sequence continues at coordinate 5,064,501 of NW_023270825.1, forward strand.
GCATATGGTGTGTGGTAACGTGAGCTCTGGGGCCAAGAGTCTGCTTCTCCCAAGGTACAGCCCCAGGGTGGGTGCACAATGTGCCTCCTGCACAAAGCGGGACCCATCCAGAATCACCCCTGTGCTCTCGCCCCCCCTTGCATCCTGGCCAGCTCGCTTGCAGCCCCGCTCACTCTGGTGTGATGCGGACAACCGTGCGGACGTGTCACCCTTCCTTTCCCTGCCGAGTGCTTCTAGATCTTGCCAGAACTCAGGTTGCACTCCTGGGACTGTGTCACGCACGTGAACATCAGTGAATGTGTGTCAGACCAGAAACAAGACTAATCGCTTCCACCACCATGTAACTCCCTTATCTTACAAGTGAGGGAAAGAAAGCTCCCGGTTTGGGAAAGCCTCGTCACTTATTGTCCTGTGCTCTGCTCAGGTCTCATTCTCTCACACCTGCCACCACCGTGATGCCCAGGACCAGGTGCCAAGCCTTGGGCTGGGGGTTCTCCTCCCAGTCAGTTCGATGATAAGATTTGAGGCGATTGGGTATGCGACCCCTCATGCACCGAGGCAAAAGCTGAGGCTCGGAGAATTTCCTGGTTTACAAACCCAGACCTTTCTTTTACTCCAGAGCCTGCGCACATTCCATTTGGTCTTGCTGCCCCCAGTAACCGAACAAGACAAGCTCTGAAAATGTAGGACAGCATCCTGGAATGACAGACATGGAATGACAGACATCGGATGATAAGGAAGAGATCACACCATCTTAGATTACTAAAGACCATGGTGTTTCAAGAGGGTTGTTTCAGGCCACCTCCCTACACCTTTCTCTGCGTGCTTTAAGTCCGGGCCACTGGGCATTGGTCTTGGGACTCCAGCTTTGCTTTGGAGCCAGATCAACAGAGCTCAGGAGGGGGGCTGCTCATGGGTGAAGGGAGAGGAAGAAGGAAGGAAAGAGTCAGGGAGAGGCTGAATCACCAGCTTGACCTTCACTGCTATTGCTTCTTGGGGCTGCTTCTTCCTGTCTCAGTTACTGGGCTATTATTCCCAGGGCCCCTGAAGGTATCTGCCAGTACCAGCAATTACCTACAAGAAGGCAAGAACTTTCGGGGTGCCTGGGTGGCTCAGTCATTAAGCGTCTGCCTTCGGCTCGGGTCATGATCCCAGGGTCCTGGGATCGAGCCCCGCATCGGGCTCCCTCCTCTGCGGGAAGCTTGCTCCTCCCTCTCCCACTCCCGCTGCTTGTGTTCCTGCTCTCGCTATCTCTATCTCTGTCAAATAAATAAATAAAATCTTAAAAAAAAAAAAAAGGCAAGAACTTTCTTTCTCAGGTGTATGCAACTCAACCTGTTCAATGGTACACAGACCTCAACTTTTCCTGGGTCCGAACAAAACAAAGGATTCATTTTTAAATGGACATGTTTAGTTGCTTGAGTTATTTTTAGAAAATGAGTAGATTTTCCCCATCCTTCATTTCCAAATCAAAATTTCCTACCGTGGCATTAAACACAAAACCAAACCAAACAAAATCTTTTGCAAATATCTTTTATGGAAATCTTTACCCAGTGCATTTATCAACGCCATAGCATTTGAAAGATAAAACAGATCTGGAGTTTGCACAATGCAGATTCTTTTTCGGAAATTCTTAATAAAAATCAGATGTGCACAGAAGGAGCCAAGTTTTTAAGAACTGCCAAGATTTAGACATTTCAGGCCAACTTCCAAGCTTACCCTAAATTCAGAGAAGCCCGAAGGCCCCGCAGCATGACCCATTTACACTCTACTGCCAATGTAAGCCACGTGGCCTTATTTCTAAGGTATTATCGTCCAATTAGCATAATCTTCTGATAAGAAGTACTAACAGTCTAAATTAGAAGACAGAAGACCGTGTCAGTGGTCTCTGAGGCTGTTATTCGACGGTGGGTGGCCCTAACCTGCTATAGCGGGGGAAGTGCCTGCATCTTTTCTACAAACGGTATCTTTTAGGAATAAAAGTGAAAAAGAATTTAAGCGTCCTTACAGGACTGAATCAGAGTGGATTTACAAACCTGGAATTTTTACAGCCTGTGGGTTGGAGCCGATTGCTTTATGACTAAGTCTCCTTACATAAACATTTGGGGGGAAAAAAGCCATGTTTAGCCTGTGAAGCTGCAATTCCTTCCTCAGCCTTGCTCAATAGAGAGAGAGTAAAATTAAAGCACAATGTTTAAAAAGAGAGAATAAAGTACAGCATCAGGTATCTGCCCAGAGAAACCAGTCTCCTATGCCCCACACATTCGTAAATGGGAAACAGGCCATTAAAACACCAATGATTAGCTTTCCCTAATAAAAGGTTACTATTACTTGTGTAGGTATTTATCATAATCCATTAGAAGTTAACATCAAAGGGAAAATTCAAAATTAGAAGCGTATTTCATGAAACCAGAAAGAAATGGTCCTATTTCTGGTGTCAGCTCAGTATTAAAAATGGTTTCCGACAAGTGATAAAACTTCAACTTTTCACCCAGTCAACCTTGAAAAGTACTGTTGACAAAGTTAAAGAACCCACTGAAATTTATTTCAAAATGGCAGCAGAACGTACTAGAAGTATAAAGTGCTCCATACGGAAATTCAGAATGGCTTTCCCCATTCCATGGATTTGGTGCTAAGCAAATTCTCAGGAACTATTTCTGTCTGCATCGGGGTGCTGGGATTTCAAGTTCTCACCTTTTACCTGGACAATGATTGGTGGGAACTAGGATGAGCGGCCGCCTCCAACGGCCATTGGATGAGTGCCCACAACACTCCCAGGAGAAGGTCTATCCGCTGGAGAGAGCTCAGAGCTGTGTGCGTATCATGGGATCTCTGGGGAAAAGAGGTAACAAAACATCCGGACAGCAGGACCAGCAGAGAAGATGCCCCTTACCTCTCACTGTTCTTCTTGCCACTGGAAGAACTACTTGTGGATCCCGTGCGGTTTCGGTTTCCTTTGGAATCCCCATAGCTTTCCCTTCGGCCACCAGGAGATACTCGCTCGGAGGAGCTGGTCCTCTTGATGGTACTGCAGCGAGAGGTAAAGGTTGATGAAACTCTTAATAGGGTGATTTTATTTTATTGCCGAGTATAAAAATATATTACATAGAACATCCTACTTCCACGTGGATATTTAAGAGCTTGGCTCGTAACTACAGAATGTCTGTCTCTACGTGTGTGTGAGTATGTCTGTACGTATTCCTAATTGCAGAATGTCACTTGGGATCAATGCCTCTGCTCGCTGCCTTTGGAACTGGGGCAACTGGTACACAGTTCAATGTCATGGCAGAAATGAAAGGGAAGATCCCAACAGCCCTCTCCGAGAGCACTCCAGCGGCTTCGCGGGAAGTCGCCTGCCCCGGAGGAGGCTTCGGTCTAAACCAGGGGTGCTCAACCAGGGGTGACACCCCCAGAGGACATTTGGCAATGTCTAGAGACACTTTTGATGGTCACAGCTAGGGGGAGAGGGCTGCTAATGGCATCCAGTAGGTAGAGAGGCCAGGGATGCTGCGAAACATCCTGCAACTCCCAGGACAACCCCACAACAAAGAGCAATCCAGCCCCCGAAGTCAACAGCGCAGATACGGAGGAGCGCTGGTCTACAGGCACACGTGGGACAAATGCAAATAGGATGTCCCTGGTAATGACGGAAACACTCCACCCCATGTGTGATGCCTTAGTTTGGAGGTAGCGCCCATGAAAGTGTAAGCAGGGGGAGCTAGCCTGGTGGGGGGTCTGGGGGCGATGTCTGGGGAGACTTCCTGAAGACTGTGAACTTCTGGGAGAGATGAAATGAATGGCTTGAATGTGTTGTCATTACTCGGTCAGGAAGAGATGTTCTAGGGAAAAGGAAGGCCCGCGCGGCATGCGGGGTGTCTCAGCCAGGACCCGGGCTGCAGGTGGAACGGGCCGCTCTTGGAACACCTATGGGCATCCCAGGCATCCCTGTGACGTTCGTTTCCTCACCACTAGGCCACACATTCCTTGGGACCCTATCTAATGGATCATTCTTACATACTTCGGGAGCCCGGTAAAGAAGCTTGATACTTATTCAGTGAAAAAGACTGAAATAAGTGAGTCGATGAACGGGACTATCATGCTGTGAGCCTGTCACAGGAAGAGACACGAGGTGCTCTAACGTAGCACCTGCTCTGAAGAAAGGAGGAGAGGACTGGCTGGCAGTGACAGTCCCAGGCTGGGGCTCTGGGTGGAAGGCCTGTCCGGGGTGGGCATGCGAGCCAGGCCGCAGAGAAGGCCAGAGAGGCGGGGAGGAGGAAGCCAGGAGAGAGGGGCTGAAGGAGGGAGGAAGTGGGGTGCAGGCGGCGCTGGGGCTACAGGTGGAGATGGGGACAAGACAGAAGTGCCAGGTGGCTGCCGAGAGCACGGGCCCAGGGAGGCTGGCAGGCCAGACCACATTTCAGCCGGGGGACGCGCGAGACAAGGGACTTGAGACCAAGGCTACACTCCCGGGGGGAAGGTCCGAGCCCCCCCTTTCTCCTAATGACACAGCACAGCTGCGCACTGGGGCTTTTCAGTAGCCCCCCACCCACTCTTCCTCCTCTGTCCTCGCCCCCTTCCTTCAGGCCGGCTTCAGTCCCTTTCCCTTTGGAACCTCCCATCACTCAGCAAAGAATCTCTTAGCATGTTTTTAAAACCTGCATGGTGTATCAGCTTTTGGAAAACCATCTCGCTCTCTGGGTGAGCAAATATAAATAACGTGACCATAATCGTGATGACATGAATATGCTTTCTGCACAGGCTTTTTGGCTAACTGAGGAAGCTTTGGATTTACAGCACCAGAATCTTACAACTGGGATCTGAACAGGCATGCCTTAAGGTCAAAACGTGCGTTTTTAGAACACTCAATTTGGGGACAAGGAAATTACAGATCTTAGGAGAGCACTGCATTTCTGAAATTTGGGACTGAGGTCTAAATTTACAGAAACCTTTCTGCTTAAACTTCAATTTCTTCCAGAGACGAGAAACACCGAGCTGATTTAATTTCACGGGATCTTTCTCTGCCAAGCATTTAGCACAGGGCTCGGAGGCATGCCGCCTGGCCCCTGGTGGCTCCCTGGGAGAGTAGCAGCAACCACCGGCCCAGAGCGTCACCCGCGTGGTGTCCCTAGGGGAGTTCATGGCAAGTTCATGGCAACTTAAAGACTGGTATAAAACACTCTTACAGATCTGGAAAAGTCATGACCATTCATCAATTACAGCAAACATTAACCGATTTTCTTTTTTTTTTTTTTAAGGTTTTATTTATTTATCTGAGAGAGAGAATGGGAGACAGAGAGCATGAGAGGGGGAGGGTCAGAGGGAGAAGCAGACTCCCTGCCGAGCAGGGAGCCCGATGCAGGACTCGATCCCGGGACTCCAGGATCATGACCTGAGCCGAAGGCAGTCGCTTAACCGACTGAGCCACCCAGGCGCCCCTAACCGATTTTCTAATAAGACTGAGCTTGGCGGCTAGAAGAGCTACCAGGGTCCACCGGTGATGGAAACATGGAACTAGCAGGTGGCAGTGATGGGCCACATATGCTAAGAACTTCACAACTGGTGTAAATGATTTAATCTAGTCCCCTGCAAAGGCAGCGTGATCCCCCTGATAGAGACGAGGACACACATTCAGGGATGCAGCAGTTCGTCTGGGATTACTCTGCTCCTCATTCTCTCTGCTGGGGTTCCTACTCAGGACTGTGTACGGCTCATAAGAACACCCACATGCACGGGGTTGAGGGCCTGCTGAACATCTCAAAGGCCAACAAACGTCAATAATTAACATGGTTACAGGATTTGAGGTTGGACCAACAGGAGACACTGAAGATCACTATGCTGCAGTGTTCACGGGACCTCACACTCCCGAGCTGTGAAATAAGTCTAAGGACCCCTCACCTGTGAGTCCATCTACTCGGTTTGCATGCCTTCAGGAGACTCACAGACCTGTTTGATCTACGCGTGAGAGTCACGGAGACAAAGCGGAAGAAACCGAGAGCAACAACAAAAGCGTGGGAAAAACATTTTGGTAAGTTTCAATAAATAACAGAACACACACCACACATCAAAATGGAAAACACTTCCGTCTGCATATACAGACTTGGATATAATTCATCACAGCTATTCCCAGATATTTGTCATCTGCCCATTTGCATTAAAATGTGAAGCTTTAAAAAAAAATCCACTATTGTTGTATACATAGAAAAAACAAGATATTTCCTTTTGAGAGCCAAGAGCTCTTATGAATTAAAGAGGATTTACCAGGACTCCAAGTGAAGGACAGCAAATAAAGCTGGAAGAACAGATATTCACAGCAGCAAGGGCAGCCAGAAGGAATATACTCACTGTGAGAAGCCTCCTTCAATAACCAGCAGGGAATATCAAAGAAGTTATGTTCCCTCTGGACAGCAAGGGGAAAATACTGCTCTTCATTTTGAAAGTGGTAGACGAACTGACTTGTGAGAGACTGTATAGTAATGGAGTACATTTTTTAGTGCTTAAAGCAAGTAAAATATTTTTGGTGTAGAAATGCATGGACACCATCATTTCTTCTTTTCCCTTCTGGTCTCTACTCCCAAACCAAAAAACCTTCTAGGTTCTGAAAATACAGTGGTTCTTTACATTTCATTCCATACCCATTCGATGGCTTTTGCCAACTTAAACTAAATTTTAGACTTCATAGAAGTTTATGCAAGGGTGACTGGTGGCAAGCCTTCTTCTTATGGTTAGAGAGTAACTCTAAGCATAACAAGCGACAATTATGTCTTTCTCTCATTATGTGATTTGGAATCAAGGATTGGTTCCAAAATTGTGCAAGATCCCAAACATTTACAATAATAAAAAAAAAAAACCAGAAACCGGACAGGTAGCTCTTGTGTGTACCACCAGGGATCTTCTGATGATGTCGTCTATTATGACAGCCGGGGTGATGATGCTTGATTAGAACAATTATCCACTCTACAAATACTTATGAGGCAGTGACTGTACACTAGGTGCTGGGCTGAGCACTGGTGAGTCAACATGGGACCAGGACCAATCTGGCATTTGTCCTGCAAGTTACAATTCCTTTTTTTTTTTTTTAAGATTATATTTATTTGAGAGAGAGGGAGAGGGAGGGAGAGCACAAAAGGAGAGTGAGGGGGAGAAGCAGACTCCTCGCTGAGCAGGAAGGCTTGATGTGGAGCTCAACACAGGGCTCGATCCCAGGACCCTGAGATCATGACCTGAGCTGAAGGCAGATGCTTAACCGACTGAGCCACCCGGGCGCCCCTGCAAGTTACAATTCTTACAGATCACTCACTTCAGTAATTATAAAATGCTCTTATCTCCCTCTCTTCCTCTGTATCTTTGTGGCAGAAAACAAGTCATTGTCTAGGAAGGCTGGTTATCTTAGAGAATCTGACGGATCTTCAGAAGAAGTTTCTCTTCTACCATGCGAAGCCAACTCCCTGAGCCCAGAGGGGTGACTGCATCACTTCTGATAAAGGGATAGGTGCCAACTCAACTTCCTCCGTTCCATGGCAGAATGATTCTATCTCTATTTTGCTACAGAAACAGACTCAAAACGTTTCAATGGATGTGAGTGATAAGGAAATATATCAGAAGTATAATAATAAAAAAACCCCAGAAAATCAGATTTCACTTTTCTACTTTTGAAATTGTGTGCATGTCCAGCACTGACTGGTGCATTTACAAATGGGTCTTTCTAACAAGTGTAACCATTTTTCCAAAGGACTGTCAGCTGTTTATTTGGAAGCAATAGATGTTTACCACCCTATTTTGCACTTGGAACAGAGCATTTTTAAAATAATGCTCTGTTTTGTACCAGTTTTGTTCTTTTGATCTCTCTTCTCACAGCTCTGCCCTATTGTAAAACTCTACTTAGGAGCAGAAAGAATGAGTGATTGTCTCTGTTTTGAGCCAGTGGAAATGTTATTCTATTGTCAGCTTCAGCATCCCCACTGAGCAAGGTATGACCTACAATGTCTTCCCCGGATTTTCTGCCTTTTTTCCTTTGACTAATGGAAACAAAGCTTTTCCCAAGGATTCCAAATCAAGCCCCCAATCGAAGTCTTAATTGGCAACACAAAGCACAACTGCTGGGTGCTGGACAATTTCCAAAGGAGATTTTGTTCTTAAGCACTAGGCTGAAAAAACCCCAGAGGAAAGAAAACAAACATATACCCATCCACACTCTGCAGATGCCCCGACTTGGTTAATTTGGAACTCTGATTATAGAAAAATTCCTGCATGATTGTAAACATATTTGAAACGTCCTGGAAGCTATTTTATTCCTAATATTCAGGATGCCTGGCGTGCTTCTTGCTCTTTTCAGAATTTTCTCCTAATGAGAGATCTATAGGAACTTGACCACAGAGGAATAACTAGATGCTACTGTTTGGGCTTCCAACGCCCGAGTGGATGTGAACTCACATCCATAGACGCCCATGAAAGCCAGAGAAACAAAATTAATGAATCACTATGTTCTACCCTGAAATCCAAGAGTCTTGGACACTCAGAAAACCACGTATTTCTGGCTGGCTGCTCGACAACAATTTATCAGATGAACCAAACTGATTATTCTATAAACTAAAAAGAAGCATCTACAGAGGCCTTAGAATATTTCTGGAAGGAAGGTTATTGTTTAAATGTTAACACGTATACATGCACACAATATGATGGCTACAAATAACCAACCATCCTCCTTCCCTCCCTCCCTTCTTTCCTTCCTTTCCTCCTAAGATAATCTTGCTGAGAGCAGTCACTAAGCACAAGCTCTCGTCTATAGGGCTGACACAGGGAGCAGAGGACCCAGGCCTCTGCTCACAGCACATGGCCGGTTCCGTCCTTGGAGTCCAGCCCCTGCAGCCCCTAAGTAGCTGCCAGTCCTATCTCTCAGACTTGCTGCCAGAAGTCTCTGATGCCTCTCCTGTCGGCACCCAGGGGGGCATCTCGGAACATCGCTGCTCCTGACAGCAGCATGCAGAAAGCAGGGGCATACAAGAGGGATCGTTTCCAAACAGGAATTATATCAAGCACTTTTTATGAGCCGATGTAAGTGCTGACCTGGACGTCTTGCGGGAAGCAGCCTAGCACAGCGGTAGGAGCGTGAGCTCTGGATGCACGTGAACCTGGGTCTGAGCCCCTTCCCAGCTCTGTGCCTGTGGGACCTGGGAAAGTTACCTCGTTTCTCTGAGCTTCAGTCTTCTCATAAAATAGAAATACCAATATCTACCTTGCAAGTCATTTTGAGGATTAGTGATACCAATATTAAAAACCTGGTACTTTGCAGGCTTTTATTACTATTGAAGAATGATTTCTGCCATGATCACTGACTTACAGGGGGCCCAAAGTACCCATGGATGCCTGCGCTTTTTCACACCCTGGGGAAAGTGTCCATCTGATTCCATAGCCCAGCCTCACTGGTGTTGTCAGTTTCAGAAACCTCATTCCCCAGCTTTACCTTACCCTAAATACATGTTTCAAACACTAGAACTGAAACTATAGTTTGCCAGGAACTCTAGCAATCATGCCAATTAACCCTGTGAGGTCTAAGAAAGCCATAAATAGTCTATAAAGTGAAGGGCATTATCACACTACATCAAAGTTACTTTGGACCAACCATAGAAAATTCTACAAAATCAAAGAACAAGAATGCTGGACATAAGCTCTCATGAAAGGAACTGAAAGCCAGAAATTACATTTGCATTTCAATTTTTACTTTCATTTTTTTTGCTCTGAAAATTTTTTAAATTTTATTTAAATTCCAAATATATAAGAGGTATAAATGATAAAATTCCATTTTATCCAAGAATAAAGGGAAAGAATCTCATTTTTCCATTAATAATTTATTACTTTATTTATTCTTTAAAAAAGATTTATTTATTTATTTATTTGAGTAATCTCCACACCCAGTGTAGGGCTCAAACTTATGACCTCAAGATCAAGAGTTGCACGCTCTACCGACTGAGCCAGCCAGGCACCACAATAATTTGCTACTTTAAAAAGTCACTCTTGAGGGGCGCCTGGGTGGCTCAGTTGGTTAAGCATCTAACTCTTCATTTCGGCTTGGGTCATGATCTCGGGGTTGTGAGATGGAGCCCCACGTTGGGTTCCGCACTGGGCATGGAGCCTGCTTAAGATTCTTGCCCTCCCCCTCCAAGTGCACTTGTGTGCGCTCTCTCTCTCAAAAAAATAAAATAAAATAAAATAAGATAAATAAAATAAAATGTTACTCTTGAAATGAGAGGACTCACTCTTGAACAATCAATGGGTCAAAGAAGAAATCACAAGGGAATTTAGAAAATATCTACAAACAAATGAAAATAAAAACAAAACACTAAAACTTGTGGGATGCAGAGAACACAATACTAGGAGGGAAGTTTATAGCAGTAAAGATGTGCATTGAGAAGAAGAAAGATCTCAAAACAACAACCTAGCTTTCTACCCCAAGGAACTGGAAAAAGAAGAACTGAAACAAAAGTTAGTAAAAGTAAGGACCTAATAAAGATTAGAGCAAAAATAAAACAGAGAATAGAAAAATAGAAAAAAATAAATGAAACTATAAATTTCTTTCAAAAAGATCAACAAAACTGACAAATCCTCAGCTAGACTAAGAAAAAAAGAGACCCAAATAACTAAAATTAGAAATGAAAGAGGGAATATTACAACTGATGTCACAGAAGTAAAAAGAATTCTATGACTACTATGAGCAATTATATGCTAACAAAATGGATAACGTAGAGGAAATGGATCAATTCCCAGAATCATACAACCTACCAAGACTGAATCATGAAGAAATAAAAACTCTAACAGACCAATAACTAGAAGGAAATTGAAACAGTAATAATAAAAAAAAAAATCTCCCAACAGAGAAAAGCCCAGGGCCAGATGGCATCACTGAAGAATCCTACCAAACATTTAAAGATGAATTAATACCAATTCTCCTCAAAGTCATTCAAAGAATTGAAGGGGGCACAGGGGAGGGGGGGTAATTCTTCCAATCTCATTCTATGATACCAAAACCAGGCAAAGACACAGCAAGAAAAACTGTAGACCAATATCCCTGATGAAGCTTGAAGCAAAAATCCTCAACAAAATACTATCAAACTGAATTCAACAGTACATTAAAAGGATTACAGGAGTCCCCCTTATCCACAGGGGATATGTTCTAAGACCCCCAGTGGATGCTTGAAACTGTGGATAGTACCAAACCCTATTTATACAGTTTTTCCTATAAGTACATATCTATGATAAAGTTTAATTTATAAATTAGGCATAGTAAGAGATTAACAACAATAATTAATAATAAACTAAAAACAATTAGAACAATATACTGTAATAAAAGTTATGTGACTATGGTCTCTATCAAAATATCTCATTATATTCTACTCACCCTTCTTCTTGTGATCATGTGACAGGATAAAATGCCTACGTGATAGGATGAAGTGAGATAAATGAGGTAGGTACTGTGACATAACGTTAGGCTACTATTGACCTTCTGGTGGTATGTCAGAAGGAGGGTCTTGTGCTTCTGGACTGAGGTTGACCATGGGCAACTGAAACTGCAGAAAGTGAGACCATGGGTAAGAGGGGACCATTATACCATAGCCCAATGGGATCTAGACCTGCAATGCAAGGATGGTTCAACATATGAAAATCAATGTAATACACCACATTAACATAATGAAGGACGAATACCACATCCCTATCTTAACGGATCAGAAAAAGCACTTGACAAAACTCAACATTCTTTTTTTTTTTTTTTAAGATTTTATTTCTTTATTTGAGAGAGAGAATGAGACAGAGAGAGAGAGCATGAGAGGGGGGAGGATCAGAGGGAGAAGCAGACTCCCTGCCGAGCAGGGAGTCCAATGTGGGACTTGATCTCGGGACTCCAGGATCATGACCTGAGCCGAAGGCAGTCGCTTAACCAACTGAGCCACCCAGGTGCCCCCAAAACTCAACCATCTTTCATGTTAAAAGCTCTCAACAAATTAGAAATAGAAGGAAATTACCTTAACATAATAAAAGCCATATATGAAAAGCTCACAGCTAACATCATATGCAACAGTGAAAGACTAAAAGCTTTTCCTCTCAGATCAGGAACAAGGCAAGGAGATCCACTTGCACCACTCCTGTTCAACACAGTACTAGAAATCCTAGCCAGCACAATTAGATAAGAAAAAGAAATGAAAGGTATTGACATTAGAAAGAGAGAAATAAAGTTATCTCTGTTTGCAGATGACATGATCTTACATGTAGAAAGCCCTAAAGATTCCACGCACACAAACATTTTAAAACTAATCAACAATTTCAGCAAAGTTGCAGGATACAAAAATCAGTTGCATTCCTATACACTAACAATGACGAACACAAAAAAGGAAATTAAGGAAAAATCCCATTTGCTGTAGAATCAAAATTTGAGGATAAAATACTCAGGAATAAATTTAACCGAGGAAGTGAAAGACCTGTACACAAAAACTATAAAACACTGCTAAAATAAATCAAAAAAGACATTATAAGTGGAAACCCAACCCATTTTCATGGATTGGAAGACCTAATATTGTTAAAATGTCTATAGTACCTACAATGATCTATAGATTCAATGCATCCCCTATCAACATGGTATTTTTTGCAGAAATAGAAAAAAAAAATCCTAAAATTTAAAAGGAATGTCAAGGGAACCCCAAATAGCCAAACAACCTTGAAAAAGAAGAACAAAGTTGGAGGCCTCAAAGTATCTCATTTTAAAATATGCTACAAAGTAACAGTAATCAAGTTGGTAGGGTATCTTCATTAGCACAAAGAGAGAAAAATAGATCAATGGAATAGAATAGAGAGCCCAGAAATAAACCCTTGAATATGTGGCCAAATGATTTTCAACAAGGGAGCCAAGAGCAGATAATGGGAAAAGGACAGTCTTTTCAACAAATGGCAAAGGGAAAACTGAATATTTACATGCAAAAGAATGAAGTTGGACCCTTAGACAATAAACACAATTAACTCAAAAGGGATTAAAGACCTAAATGTATGACCTAAAACCATCAAACTCCTGGAAGAAAACACAAAGGGAAAGCTTTGGGATGTTGTATTTGTCAATGATTTCTTGGATGTGACACCAGAAGCAAAAATAGACACTTGGGACTACATCACACTTAAAAACTTCTGTGTATCAAGGAAACAATCAATAGAGTAAAAAGACAACCTATGTAATGGGAGGAAATATTTGCAAATAATATACCTAATAAGGGATCCATATCCAGAATATGTAAGGTAATTCTACAGTTCAGGAACAATAACAGAAAAATGAATAATTTGATTTAAAAATGGGCAAAAGGCTTCAACAGACATTTCTCCAAAGAAGATATACAAATGGCCAACAAGCATATAACAAAATGCTCAATATCCAGGTACATGGCTGGCTCAGTCAGTAGAGTATGTGACTCTTGATCTTAGGGGTCGTGAGTTCAAGCCCCATATTGGATGTAGAGATTACTTTTAAAAAAGATGCTCATTATCACTTATCATATGATAAATGCCAAGCAAAACCACAATGAGATATCACCTCATATCCATTAGGATTGCCATTAGCAAAAGAATAGAAAATAACAGGTTTTTGGCAAGGATGAGAAGAAATTAGGACATTTGTGCATTGTTGGTGGGTATGTAAAATGGTGTAGCCATTATGGAAAATAATATGGTGGTTCCTCAAAACATTAAAAATAGAATTACCTTATGGCTCAGCAATATCACTTCTGGGTATCTATCCAAAAGAATTAAAAGCAAGATTTTGAAGAGCTATTTGCACAGCCACATTCATTATAGCATTATTTATAACAGCCAAGAGGTGGAAACAAGCCAAATGTTCATCAACAGTTGAATGGATAAAGAAAATGTGGGGTGTACAGGTGTGGGTGTGGGTGTGTGTATTATGCAGCCTTAATAAAGAAGGAAATCCTGTGATATGCTACAATATGGATGAACCTCAAGGATATGATGCTAAATGAAATAACTCAGCCACAAAGGGACAAATAAATACTGTATGATTCCACTCATATGAAGTATCTAAAGTAGTCAAACTCATAGAAACAGAATGTAGAAAGCTGCTGGGGATAGGAATTACTGTTTAATGGGTATAGAGATTCAGTTTTGCAAGATGAAAAAATTCTTCAAACTGATGGTCAGCAGAAGGGAGGTGGGTGGGGGGGGATGGGGAAGCAGGGGATGGGAATGAAGGAGGGCATTTGTTGGGATGAGCACTGGGTGTTGTATGGAATTGCTGAATCACTATATTGTACACCCAAAACTAATACAACACTGTGTGTTAACTGTGTTGGAATTAAAATTTAAATAAATAAATAATTTTAAAAGGAAACAGGAAGAAAAGATGAAAAGTTTCTTGTCCAACAAGAATTGTTGGACAACAATACAATGTCCAACAGTACTTAACACTACCAAACCATACACTTAAAAATGGTTGAGATGATAAATTTAATGTTATGTGTTTTATCTTATTTTTTTAAAGATTTTATTTGTTTATTTATTTGAGAGAAAGAGAGAGAGACAGAGAAACAGCATGAGAGGGGAGAGGGTCAGAGGGAGAAGCAGGCTCCCCGCGGAGCCGGGAGCCCAATGTGGGACTCGATCCCAGGACTCCGGGATCATGACCTGAGCCGAAGGCAGTCGCTTAACCAACTGAGCCACCCAGGCGCCCATGTTATGTGTTTTATAACAGATAGCAATCTGAATCCTCAAATAAAGTCAGCCTTGGCAATCTTCGACATCTAGATGAAAAAAAAAGATAGTCCAGATCAACTGCTGCCATTTAGAATGCAGAAGGTCACTTTACTTTGATTAGAAATAAATGATTCAGGTAAGTATTAAACAGATACGACATAACGTTAAGAATGTCATTTTTTAAGTTTTTTTTTTTTTTTTAAAGATTTTATTTATTTGACAGAGAGAGACACAGAGAGAGAGGGAACACAAGCAGGGGGAGTGGGAGAGGGAGAGGCAGGACTCCTGCGGAGCAGGGAGCCCGATGCGGGGCTCGATTCCATGACCCTGGAATCACGACCTGAGCCGAAGGCAGACGCTTAATGACTGAGCCACCCAGGCGCCCCATTTTTTAAGTTTTAAAAAGCCCTGCAAAATCAATTTTCTTAAAATTCGCAAACAATAAGTACATGAAACTATCTGATAAAAACACAATGAAAATTTGCTTGTTGAGGGAGAGTAGAAACACTACATATTTGAAAGAGAAGATAGGATCGCTACGTTTTCCTCCGAGTCACAGCCCAGCATCTGATCCAACACCTGAGAGCCCACTAGGTGGCCCCAGCATGACGCAGAGCATACTCACGCTCCCTGACCTGGCACCTGCTGGGCAGTCAGTATTGTAATGAGCCCTAAGAGCTTCTACGGTGGGCTTGTAACAAGCCGGGGGGGTATCACCGCACAAGAATTTCTTTAAGGTTTTCTAAACTATATTACCATCATGTATTTAATTTTCTAGAGCCTAAAAGCTAAGACAAGTGGCCTGACATATAATATATGAAATTTTAATATGACAATCATGAAATTATAGAAATATTAGGAGCAAACTATGCTCCGACAGACAACATCAATATCTAGAACTTCACTGTTAGGCACAATTTAAAGGTATGAGCTTATCCAAATTTTATAGATAAAAAGTTAATGTTGGTATGGCAATCTGAATTTTGCTCTATGCCAAGTATGAAGCTGGGAAGAGCATATTCTTTTTTTTTTTTTTAAGATTTTATTTATTAATTTGAGAGAGAGAGCACAAGCAGGGGGAGAAGCTGAGCAGGGAGCCCGATGCGGGGCTCAATCCCGGGACCCTGCAATCATGACCTGAGCCAAAGGCGCTTAACTGACTGGACCTCCCAGGCACCCCTTCATTTTTTTTTTTTTTTAGAGCATATTCATTTTAACACAGGTTACACTCCCTTTTGTGTTTTCAAGAGACCCTCAAGCAAAAATACAAAATAGCACACCGTGGTGTTAGCCAATGAGATTTCAAAGACAGTAAGAAAAAGTCTAAAAAAGCAGAATAATACATGTATATAGGTCCTGATACGGCAACACACCAAATATTGTACTTTTATGAGTTTTAATTAAGAGGTGTCACATAAAAAGGCGATATTTATTTTAAACCTGAGATGGAACTCTTTTCGAGGTGGGTTAAGGCACTCTGTACCTACCTTCTGGTTGTGGCGGGCACAGCTGTTTCTTTCCTGGCCCCCGAGGGGGATGGCAGAGAGCCACTAGGTTTCTTTGGTAACACAGTGCCGTTGTTAACAGTGGTCCTTAAAGGCAGGGTCTGCACCAGTGGTCTTGCTGTGAGATAAGCAGAAAACGCAATCAGAGCTTTCCCCTCCGTCCAGGTGACTTTTTACAGAACTTAAGACGGGTAGGACAGCAAAGGACATCCATTTTAAAATGCTGGCGAAACTGACAAAGATGTCAAGAGAATTCAGGGGAGATTTTCAACTAAGGATGCTGGAACAATGGGCCTAGACAAAATCTCTCCCCTTATGCAGAAACGAACTCAAAATGGACCGAAGACCCGAGCGTAAAATGCAAAACTATAAAACTTCTAGATGAAAACGCAGAAGAAAACTCTGTGTGACCTTGGGTTTGGTGACTTTTTAGATACAACAACAAAAGCACAATCCATGAAAGAAAAAAATGATTGTCTGGACTTCATTAAAATTATAAAAATGTTTGCTCCGTGAAAGACAATGTTACGAGGATGAAAAGACGAGCCACAAACTGGGAGAAGATATTTGCAAATCATGTATCTGATAAAGGACTTGTATACAGAATATAAAAAAGAATGCTTAAGACTCCGCAGTCAGAACACAAGCAGCCCAATTAAAAAAATGGGCAAAAGATCTGAACAGACACTTCACCAAAGAAGATCTACAGATGGCAAATAAGCATATGAAAAGATGCTCAACATCTTTTGTCATTAGGGAAATGCAAATTAAAACAATAATGAGATATCTCTATACACCTATTAGGGTGGCTAAAATCCAAAAAACAAACAAAATTGCAATTGCTGGCCAGGACCAGAGCAACAGGGACCCTCATTCATTGCTGGTGAGAATGCAAAATGGTACAGCCACTTTGGAAGACGGCTTGGCGGTTGCTAAATGTAGTCTTACAGTATGATCCAGTCATTGTGTGACATTAGGTATTTACTCAACTGATTGGGAAACTTATGTCTATATAAAACCTACATTTACTATTTATAGCAGTTTTATTCATAATTGTCAAAAACTGGAAGCAACCAAGTTGTCCTTCAATTGGTTAGTGGATAAACAAACTGCGGTCCATCCAGACAATGGAATATGATTCAGCAAAAAAAAAAAAAAGCAAGGAAGCCATCCACGCAAGGACAGGGACGAGTCTTAAATCCAGGCTGCGCAGTGAAAGCAGCCAGGCTGAAAGGCTACATTCTCTATGATTCCATTTAAGGCAAAACTACAGAGACACAAACCAGATCAGTGGTTGCCAGAGGTTGGCCAGCGGTGGGGGGGCTGAACAGGTAAGGCGCAAGAGCATGTTAAGGTGGTAAAATGATTCTGTATGATGCCGATCATGCTATGTGACACCATGCATCTGTCAAAACCTCCAGGCTCTCTTTTTTTATTATTTTATTTTATTTAATTAATTTTTTTTTAAAGATTTTATTTACTTGACAGAGAGAGACACAGTGAGAGAGGGAACACAAGCAGGGGGAGTGGGAGAGGGAGAAGCAGACTCTCTGCTGAGCAGGGAGCCCCATGCGGGGCTTGATCTCAGGACCCTGGGATCATGACCTGAGCTGAAGGCAGACGCTTAACGACTGAGCCACCCAGGCGCCCTCTCTTTTTTTAAAAAAGATTTTATTTATTTATTTGAGAGAAAGAGAATGAGAGAGAGAGCATATGAGATGGGGGGGGGTCAGAGGGAGAAGCAGACTCCCTGCCGATCAGGGAGCCCCTTGCGGGACTCGATCCCGGGACTCCAGGATCATGACCTGAGCCAAAGGCAGTTGCTTAACCAACTGAGCCACCCAGGCGCCCTAAAACCTCCAGACTCTTAAGGCACAAAGAACGAACTTTAATGTATGCAGATAAAAATCAGTTAGGAGATGGGGAACCCATGACGGATACAAGAATCAAATATATACTTCAAGTATGGGCTCTAACCTCATGGAAGGGGGAGGACAGGAAGGTGCCGTGAAAATGGGGAGAGACTGAGGAGCACATCTAAGCACTATGCTCGGGTCAGTAACATTGTTTCCCACAGGGCATGGTCAACACCTCTGAAACCATGAGCCCTAGCAGTGAACAATTAAGGAACCGCAAGGAGGATGGTGGGAATCAGGCTTCTCACTGTTGCAGAGGGAGGCTACAGACAAGCAAGGGGGATAGCGTTGAATGAGCCAGGGGGTAGGTCTCCATATGAAGCCATGTTTAGCCTGATATAGCTACAGATACAAATTATACCTATGTATGTAAACATGGATTAGCATAAACACACTTTTTTTTTTTTTAAGATTTATTTATTTATTTGAGAGAGAGTGAGCATGCGAGTTGGGGGAGGGACCGAGGGAGAGAATCTTCAAGCAGATTCTCCACAAGCGTGGACCCTGATATGGGGCTCAATCCCACAACCCACAAGATCATGACCTGAGCTGAAACCAAGAGTTGGACACTTAACTGACCAAGTCACCCAGGTGCCCCAATATAAACACATTCCTTAGCTCTGCCTGCTGAGACTACTGAGAGCAAGGACACCCAGCATCCAAACCCTGGTTTCTAACACGATTCCTCAACAACAAAGAATCAGGACTCCTTGGGGAAATGCCCAAATCTGGGGCTGGGGCAGGGCACATACAACATGAGCCTGGAGCATCCTGTATTGCCAGAGAGTAAGGAAGTGCTCAAAAGCAATAATAAAACCCCAAACCCTATACTGATGGAGTGAGGTCACAGGGACCCGGGAGTCAACTGAAAGAGCTCCCCCAGTAGCCAGAGCTGGGACAATTTCAGCAACAAAATATAGACAGTAGCATTGGATTATAGCCCGAAGTATGAAACAAATATCCAGGAGTCCAGACTGATAGAATCGTTGAGTAAATGATTAAATGGGCAAGAAAAGATCATTTCTCCCGTGCAGAATTTCAGATCATTTACATAGATGCTTCATCCTCAAGCAGGTGGAACATGGTCCTCTGCTCCATAAGTGTGGGCAGCATAGTGACTGCCTTCTGCATGGCACAGGGCGGAGGCAGGGTGGGGAGTCACTTCGCTGTGGACAAACCTGGCGAACTCCATCCCGGCCAGCGTCACAGTGACAAGTCACGTCGAGAGTATGTACTCTGGGCAGGATGTGACAGCAATGTTCTTTACCTCTACGGTCTTCCTCCCTAAAACCCAAGACCTACCGGACAAACCCAAGTCGAAAGACAATGAACTATCTGACCAGGGCTCCTCAAAACTGTCAAGGCCATCAGAAACAAGGAAAATCTGAGAAACTGTCAGTCTAGAAGAGCCTCAGGAGATATGATGGCCAAATATAATCCCAGATGGGATCCTGGAACAACATAAAAAGGATGTTAGGGATAAACTAAGGAAATCCAGATAAAGTGTGCCTCTAATTAATAAAAAATGTATCACTAGGGCACCTGGGTGGCGCAGTCAGTTAAGCGTGTGACTCTTGATTTCGGCTCAGGTCATGATCTCGTGGGTGAGACTGAGCCCTGCATTGGGCTTTGCGCTCAGTGTGGAGTCCGCTTGAGATTCTTTCTCCCTCTCCCTCTGCCCCTCCCCACCATGCGTGCACTCTCTTTCAAATAAATAAATCTTTTTTAAAAAGAGGTAAAATAAAAAATAAAAAAAGTATCATCATTGTGGCATACTAATGTAAAATGTTAATCGCTGGTGAAGCTGGGTGCGGGGTAGATGGCAACTGTCTGTACTGCCCTTGCAACTTTCCTTTCTTTTTTTTTTTTTAAAGATTTTATTTATTTACCTGACAGAGAGAGACACAGCGAGAGAGGGAACACAAGCAGGGGGAGGGGGAGAGGGAGAAGCAGGCTTCCCGCGGAGCAGGGAGCCCGATGCGGGACTCAATCCAGGACCCTGGAACCATGACCTGAGCCGAAGGCAGACGCCCAATGACCGAGCCACCCAGGTGCCCCGGTCCTTGCAACTTTTCTATAAATCTAACACTACTCTGAAATTAAAAAATTGATTTGAAATGCTAGCAGAATTTATTTCGTGCATCACAGAATTAAACCCGCCTTGACTGAGGTTCTTAAAAACAATGACAAAACTGCATAGAATGTTTTTAACACACCGAAAATTTTCGGCCCCTAAGGCAGGGGGCCAGGCTTCCTTTTTTTTTCAAACGTGACAGAAAATGGCAAAAGGCAGAGGCAATGCCCCAGCCAGAGCACCAACCCCTCCCTCCGCCACCCTCCACGCACTCTCTTGCCTCACCTCCTGAGCACCTGCCCACCCGAGGGCCCAGTGTGCTGGGAGCCAGCATTCCTCAGCGAGGCACCGTGGCTCCCGAACCGGGACTCCCCATCTTCTCTCGTGTACGTCTGCCACGCCTCCCGGACGGGACCCTTCTCCGCCAGGAGGACATGCATCGTCACCATCATTTTCACTACTCTACCTTCTCTCTCTGCTTCGTCCACCATTTCTGTTCCCATTCTGGTTTTGTTTTGTTTTTTAAATACATGGACCTTCAATGTTCCCATCCACCCAGAACCTGGGGACATGACCTTTTTTGGAAATAGGGTCTTTGTCGATGTAATTAGTTAAGATGAGGTCATACAGTATGAGGGTGGGCCCTGAACCCAGTGATGGTGTCCTTGTGAGGAGCAGAGAAGAGACACAGAGGCCCCAGGAGAGAAGGCCAGGCGACGGCGGATGCAGAGCTGGGAGCAAAGCATCTAGAAGCCAGGGAATGCCAAGGATGGCCGGCAGCCACAGAAGCTGGGAGAGAGGCCTGGAACAGTCTCGCTTAGAGCCTCCAGCAGGAACCGACCCTGCCCACACCTTGACTTCAGTCCATTGTACTGGTCTCGGACTGCCGGCCTCCAGCAGCGTGAGAGAATAAGTCTGCTGTCTCAGGCCCCCCAGCCCCCAGTTGGTGGTCATCGGTCACAGCAGCCCTAGGAGGTGAGAATGACTCATGTCAGCCTGGCTGTCCCTTCCATTCCTGCTACTCCTGCCTGTCCAGCCGGTCTCTGAAGCATGACTCCTAGACCCGAGGGTGGGTCTCCTGGGCGTTTGGTCAGACCTGTCCAGGCTCGTCTCCCCGTGGCCCTCACCTTGACGTCCCTCACCACCATCTCCGACGGTGCCCGGGTGCTGCCGCACAGTGTTACACATACTCGTTGTTGGGCAGAGTGGGACAACTGGAAGGGTGCTGTCTCGGCCTACTGGGACCTGCACATGTGGGGGGCTCCTACTTCACAACCAGCCCAGAGAGGAGAGGACACGGTCCCGACCCCTGGGTTAGCCCACCTCCCCGCCACCAGGCCCGTCAGGATCTGGTCTTTTATAACCTCTAAGCTGCTCTCATTCTGTCCATACGGCTTTATTTCTCCCACTATGTGCCCAGACTCTTCACTGCGCTCCCCCCACACAAACCAACAAGCAAAACGATGCCACCTCCTTAGCTTTGCCTCTGTCGGGCTCACAAATCTGAGTGTGCACAGACTCACCCGGAGGGCGTGTTACAATACAGACCTCCGGGCTCCAGCCCCAGTGTTTCCGATGCTGGGTCTGGGTGCAGCCTGAGAATCTGCCTTTCTAACAAGCTCTCAGGTCATGCTGCCACTGCTCTGGGGACCGCACTTTGAGACCCACAGGCTATGCCATTGTCCCCTCCTTGTCATTCCTGCCCTCCCAGATGGCCTCTCGGAGCTCCTACCCCATGCCAGTTTGTACCTTACAATTTAGCCCTTGCTTATCACTGCTGTTCCAGGTGGGCTAATCTCACCTTCCAGAGTTAACAGTGGGCGGCAGACACTGGTGCTGGGAGGGGTGCCATCTGTCCATGTGCTTTGCATGCTTAGCTCCAGAGGTGGCCAGTCCGGGTGGACTGCTCTGTCTCTCTGGGCTGATAGCAGAGCAGCTGTCATCCCTCCCAGGCCCCACGGACTTGGAAGGAGCCAAGGAAGTACATACTCCGACCTCCCTCTCTCCCCTTCTTCCAGTCCCCAGCGAGGGCTCCCGATGCCCAAAGCTAACTGGGAGGTGGAGGGCAAGGGCCTGCTGGTGCGGTCCCCATAGGTCAGCCTGCAGGATGGGAAACAAAGGACCCAGAGGGGCTCACGGACGATGTCGGCTCCTCTTGGGCCCCTGACCCAGGACTGCCCCCCTCCCCCACGCTTGCCACCAAACCAGGCTGGGTGACCTCCTCCCTGCTCCCACAGCCCTGGCCTGTGCTGCCATCCCCAGAACACCACACGGCAACCGTCTGTTTATTCGCCTGCCCACTCCATGGATGACGGGAGGCTCCCTGAAGGTGGCATGCCTCCACAGAAGGTGTTCAACCGGGATTTGTGGGTCACACCGCACTGAATTTCAAGAACAAAAGCCCTGCTTCCAAGAGAAGATGTTATGGTACCATTTCTGGGCCATTGTGAAATTTTTATTTTTTTCTTGAGTCATAATTTCAAAGCTCAGCCTCCTAATAACCTAGTTCTGTCCTTCTCCCAGAAGGGAAACTAGGACTGTAGAAGCCCATGAAAGATCAGCTGTGTGCGGCAGGCTCTCTGACTGGGGGTAACAGATCTTGTACATTAAGCTATGACAGAGGGCCCCTGGGTGGCTCAGTTGTTAAGCGTCTGCCTTCGGCTCAGGTCGTGATCCCAGGGTCCTGGGATGGAGTCCCGCATCGGGCTCCCTGCTCGGCAGGGACGCTGCTTCTCCCTTTTCCTCTGCTGCTCCCCCTGCTTGTGCTCTCTCTGTTCTCTCTCTCTGACAAACAAATAAATAAAATCTTAAAAAAAAATTAAGTTGTGACAGAGCATCATCAGAAGCGAAAAGAATCCTTAAAGTTCTGATGAGAAATCATGAAAGAAAAACCGAAGATGGGGCGGGGGCACGGTGACTGCCCTCGGAGTGACAGGGAAGGTAGAGAGATCCGTTAGGGCTACACGCGGATCTGGGTAACATCCCCCGGGGTTCCTCACCAATGATTTCGTCAATAGCACAGCAACTGCCACCAAAATGCCTTTAACTAAGTGCCCATTGTGCACATGACACCTCAGCAGGTTGCTTCCATGTTTCCCCATCTAGATGTGATTAGCTACTCAAGGAAAAAAGGCGGCCACCATAAAGGGAAAGTTCTGGAAGAAAAAAATGCCTCCTGGTGTCCAGTGTGAACGAGTACCAGCCTGGATCGGGAGGACGGGAGGACACAAGAGCCGCTACAATGAGTCATTTTCAGACAAGCGATCTTTAAAACCGTGGAAGAGAAATAGCACAGGGAAAGGTTCAAACACAATTTCCCGCTCATCAGGTGCGAAGATAAATGACTCCTTTGCCTCCACATGACACTAAGAGATGAGACATTCTTCTGGTTCATAAAAGGGATTTTTAAAATAACATTTTAATTGTTCCTAGGGGCAAAATGTAGACCCACGGCACGAAAGAAGGATTTCTCAAATAAAAGGAGAATGAATGATAAATGGTGTGTGTTTAGAATGCATTCATGGGAACAGTATCAGGACGGTCGGAATCTCAAATCTCAAGGGAGCCTGAGAGGCACAGAGGACTGAAGGGCTCAGACAGGACTGGCCTCACTCTCAGTTCGGCTTACTTATGGAGCCTCGGAGAAGTCACCACCTTTCCAAGCCCCAGCTTCTTTGTGAAATACGGGTAACAGCGGCCAGCCTGCAGGGCGCTGCGAGGATCAGGAATGAGCAGTGGGAGTTGTTAGCGGCGTGTCCAGGATGCTGCAGGCACACGAGAAGTGGGGGCTCTTACCCTATGGCTACAACCAGATGATGAAATGCTTTTGGACATCAGGGTGCAATTGAGCCCCCGGAACACGATGTGAGTAGAATTAGCGTAGCATGTCAGTTACGTTCACAGGCACCTACAGCGGAATCAGACCCACGTGAGTGTCCTCAGCCGCATCCAGAACACCCAGGGACGGGCAGAGGCAGACGCCTGGCAAAGTGAGGGCGGCAGGGGAGTGTGGGTAGGGGCAGGACCTCAGGTCTGGGCGTGAAGGCCAGAGCTCTAGGCCCAGTGTGTCCCCAACTGGCAGTGTGACCTTAGGCCCCATTTTTAGTCCAAATGCACTCTAAGGATGTCTCTTCCCACCCTGAAATCAGATCCTAATTCATGCGGGAAGAGTGTCCTGAGTTTCTATGACTTCGCCACCCCGAGTCAGTTCGTAGACAGACTCGACAGTCCACCAGGGAGCTGAGCCACGAGGCTGAAGGGGACAGGCCCTTGGTCCGGCCACACGTGCAGGACTGATGACTAGTAGTTACCTGGCATACTCTTTCATAGAAGGTCCTCGATAAACTACCAGGAGTTAAATTTCCTGCAAAATGACTCCACAACATGGTAGCTGAAAATCTCTGGCTCTAACAAAAGTATTCGCAATCTCGGGTCTAAAACATTCACAATTAAACCTGAAATAAATTTTTTTCAATCTTTCTAGGTGGTAGGATTGGAATATCCAGACTTTAAGAACTGTGATGATGTATTTTCAAAACTAGAGTTGATATAAATACAGAAATTCGAGTATAGCTAGCTGAACCTACCAATGCTTATTATTATGAGCTGTTACAACCTAAAGACCAAGAAACCCTTTTCACTCACATCATAGTAATAACTCAATGTGCAATATTTGATAAGTAAAACATCGCATTAGGTTTTGAAATAAACTTAATTATGCAAAGCGTGACTATGTATGTGGTTATGTGTAGAAATCCAAAGTTTAATTTTAGCATATCTGACTACTATGAATCTAGAATTCCTAATTATCCATTTTATTTATTTATTTTTTTAGAGAGAGGGAGAGAGAGAGAGAATCCCAAGAAGGCTCCATGTCCTGCGCAGAGCCCACCACGGGGCTCCATCTCACGACCCTGAGATCATGACCTGAGCTGAGATCAAGAGTTGGATGCTTAACTGACTGAGCCACCCAGGTGCCCCAAACTGGAAGGAATCTATTTATAGTCTTCATTTATTTTTTACCTTTTTTAAGTAGGTTCCACACCCAGTGTGGACCCCAATGCGGGACTTGAGCT
Source organism: Mirounga leonina (assembly GCF_011800145.1). Classification (NCBI taxonomy): domain Eukaryota; kingdom Metazoa; phylum Chordata; class Mammalia; order Carnivora; family Phocidae; genus Mirounga; species Mirounga leonina. Next base: position 5,089,807 of record NW_023270825.1, read on the forward strand.
CGAGATCCCCCTAATTATCCATTTCAAAATTTATGAGATGTCCACGTTTGGAACTGGAAGAGGCAAACTGTGTCTGCTACGCTGTGAGACAAGTGGGTAATAATTACTTAAGTTCTGTGGAAAATCCCGCTGCTGACACCCAGCAAAGTCACATGCGCTCTCATCCTCTGATAGGCAATCCCGCTTCTAGGGATCTGTCCTAAAGACAGACTGGCAACAACGCAAAATGCTACACGCACAAGGTCAACCACTGCGGCATTACCTGTAAAACAAAAGACCACCCACAGGGGATGCTGGAGTCAACTGCGGGGCATCCCCACCCTGGCGTGCGCTGTAAGAGTAGTAGGGAAGATCTCTCTACCCTGCGGTGGAAAGAGCAAGTACAGAACTGCTTTATCTGCTCTGCAGAAGCCTGAGGACTTTCAGCAGATTTAAACTCTTAACTCTTCTTATATGATTTTTAAAAAAGATTTTACTTATTTAAGAGGGAGAGAGAGAGAGCACAGCGGGGGGAGGGGCAGAGAGAGAGGCAGAAGCAGGCTCCCCGCTGAGTAAGGAGCCCGATGCGAGGCTCGATCCCAGGACCCTGGGACCATGACCTGAGCCAAAGGCAGACACTTAACCAACTGAGCCACCCAGGTGCCCCTCTTCTTATATGGTTTTAAAAAGTTTTTAAATGATCAGACTACACATGAATCAAGTTTTAATATAGTGTTGGCAGATAGATGAGGCTCTCTCTGGTATCACGGGTTATTTGAATTCCTGGGCGTGGGTCTGGTAATATAAGAATCCTCTAATGCTGAATAGTCAATATAATGGAAATATGTATGGGCAAAAAAGACATTAATGAACTGATTATGGAAAGTCATTTATTGGCAACCCGAATTTCCGTCAACTGATGAACAAATAAGCAATATGTTGCATCTCTGTGCACCAGAGTATTATTCAGCCATCAGAAGAAATAAGGTATTGACGCCTGCTATGACACGGATGTACCTTGAAGACCTGCTAAGTGACAGAAGACAGTGGCAAAAGACCACATGCCGCGTGATTCCTTTTACACAAAATGTCCCCAACAGTCACATCCGCAGAGACACTGGACTGGTGGTTGCTAGTGAGGGAGGGTGGGGGGGGCATGAGAGGGGGTAACTTCTGGGGTGATGACAATGTTCTGAAATTAGAGAGTAGGGATGGCTGTACAACTTTGTGAACCATACTAAAAACAGTTTAAAAGGTTGAATTTTATGTTCTGTGAATTATATCTCAATAGGCTGCTATAAAAAAGTCATTCATTAGAAAACTGGAAAAATCTGAATGCTGACTTGATATTAAGGAATTACTTTTTAATAATAAATTTGTGATAAGGGTATTATGGATTTTTTAAAAAGAGAATCCTTATATCTTAGAAATATATACTGACATATTTATAGATAAAATGATACAATGTCTTGGATTTGCCTTAAAATAATCCTAATGGGGTGAGGGAAGTAAGGCATAGGGGGGATAATAAAACTGGCAACGTGTTGATAAATAATGAAGCCAGGTAAAAAATAAAAGGTATTTTTCTTTCTACTTTTATATACATGGGAACATTTCATAATATAAAGTTTTTTTAAAAGATTTTATTTATTTTAGAGAGAGAGAGAATGGGGGAGGGGCAGAGGGAAAGGGAGAGAAAATCTCAGAAGCAGACTCCACGCAGAGCCTGATGTGGGGCTCGATCTCACGACCCTGAGATCATGACCTGAGCGAAAATCAAGAGTTGGACGCTTAACAGACTGAGCCACCCAGGTGCCCCATCATAATATAAAGTTTGAATATAATCCTTAGTCTCTGGGAAACTGAATAAATCTACTAAACCTTCTCCAGAATTCACTAAATAATGCCTGTCTAAACAAGGGAGGGCAATTAATGGGAAAAATGGGAGACTACAGTGTGTTCCGTCTTAAAAAAAAACCCAGAAGTTATATTCTGTAATAGAGCCATCTGTAAGGCGAAAGACAAGGAGAAAACACAGTGTAAGAGAGAGAGGGACACAAACTGCTAACTGCAGTTAGACAGGATAAAGAACTAATTATTTGTTACTTTCATTCATTGCACAGAGCTTAAAATTTTAATTTGTTATCTGTCCCTCCCTAATAAAATTTGTGAAGGGACCATACATAATATTTCACACAATCATGTGCCAAATATGATCTATGCTATTTGGGACACTTTGCAAATCAAGTTAAACCTTGAGAAGAGAGCCCTCACTTCAAGTCCTTTGGTTACTCATTTCCTAAATACTTGGTTTGATTTGAATAATGCGAATTTAAATAATACTGCTAAGCAAAGCAACATAGATGGTAGAAAGAAGGCATGTCCAGCCAGGCCCTGGGGGCCAGTCCCAGATTTGTGTGATCTGGGGTCAATTATCCAATCTCCTAGAGGCTGTTTCCTCATCTGTAAAATGGGCATGATAGCACCTACCTCAAAGAACTGTGGAGAGGGGAAATGGGCTCATATATCCAAAATATCTATTGCAATGTCCAGCACCCAGCCAATCAATAAATGGTAGCTATGAGTATCATTCTGAACATTAGGAGTAAGTGTCAACATAGCAGAGACTATTGAAAGGTTATCTGTAGTCTGCTTTCAACAGCAGTCTCGGAGGCTAAGTCCTGATACTGGAAGGTTTTGATGTCCCAGAACAGCAGGACCCACTTGCATATAAGCATCTCTACTAGAAAGTTTTGGTTATATTTAGTAATTCTCTGATCTGTTAATTAATGGGGCTCTGAATATAACCAATAAAAAAGTCTGCAAAAGGTATATTAAAGTTCACAAAAGGCAAGCTGCTGAATTACGGTCTGAACACACAAGCAAAATTTAAAATGATGAATAGGAATTACTTGCTCGTTAATGCATAACAAAGCAGACAATCCCAGATACGTGGGACAATGACAATATTTTAATCTACATTTTACAGTAAAATCTTATAGCACTCCCCTAGCCATGCATGTACACAATGGGCCTATTATAAATTTAACTCCAAACCATGATTCCTTGTCTTCTTGAGAACACACGTGAGCCAACTCCAGCCTCCAGACATTTGCTCTGAGCCCTGCTGTTGTTCTCAGTGCAGTGAAGATCAGATTCAGGGTAAGAAAGGAATAATTTTTATTTTTTAATTAAAAAAATTTTTTTAAAGATTTTATTTATTTATTTGAGAGAGAGAGAGAGCACACAAGCGGGGGAAGGGACAGAGGGAGAAGCAGACTCCCTGCTGAGCAGGAAGCCTGATGCGGGGCTCGATCCCAGGACCCCAGGATCATGACCCTGAGCCGAAGGGAAACGTTTAACGGACTGAGCCACCCAGGCACCCAAGAAAGGAGTCATTTTTAAAACACAAATTTCTTCTGCTTATGACACCAAAGAATATTTAGAAACCAACTAAAAAGTATACAAGAAGAAACGTAATCACAATCCTACCACTCAGGAAAAAAACAAAACAAAACCATCAATGATAACTCTCGGTATAGCTCTTTCCCATCTTTTTGCACAGATTTTGTCTATTTACTTGAATTATGCCATATATACAGTTTTATGTCTTGCTCTTGACTCTTAATGCAATGTGCAGCACTTTCCCTGTTACAAATAACACAGACGCTTTTACAGATGACACTGTAGTCAAGTCTACGAAGGGCTGCGGTTCTCTAGCCATGCCCCTATAGCTTTCATTCCTTCCATTCCGTTCTATCCATTTATCCTCCACCACGCATGATGTGGCAGTGAGCTCTTATTTGTGATGCGCTCTTCTGTATTTATACTCACAACAGTGATCTATAAGGGGGCCTTGTCCCTGAATTCTGCTAGAGACCAGTGAGGACTGCCCTGCTCCATCCACAACACCGCAAAAACTTTATTACCGAGAATTTTTTCAATATGTGCCTCCACAAACAATTTGATTCTCTTTTCTCCACTCTATGGTAACCCAAGCTCAGCATAATTTAGAAAAATGCCAAATCTCCCCATCTGAGAGTCAATCTAACATAAACAAAGCAAACTCTGCAGGCCGAGGTTCTCTTGAGTTAAGATGCATGACAGGGCAACCAGGTCTTAATACTTAGAAAAAAATACCAAAGGCAAAAGGAAACAAGAATAACGAAGTCTGGGGAGCTTAGGTAGAGACTGAGTAACTCCTAAGACCCAGGGCGGTATCACTGGTTAAAAACCCAGGGACAGGAGAATGTTGCCAAGGAACAGTGGTCTGAGACGGAGCTCCCTCTACATGAACTCTACGTCCACAGGCCTGGCGTCAGATGGGTCGGCCACAATCTGCCCCGTGTCTCAGGAAGCCATGAACTCAATCTGTCAGTGAATTATTTTCCCGAGACTGCAGTTCTCATTGTTATGCTAGTGAGTCATACAAAGAATAATACAGTAAGTCAAAGCTGAGAGGTCACGATAACTTCCTACACAAGCGAAGCTCCGTCACGGAAAGGGAGTAGAATCACGATGGACGGCCTCACAGGCAACACTGGGGCTACTGTGTGGCCCCTGCCGTCTACCAGCCTGGGGTGACTGCGCATAGACCTGGCAGCCCCCATGCACCGTCTCTGAGCTGAACCACGCTGAGCGCTTTGAAAGCTCACTGCCCACCAATGTGGCCTGTTCCGTGGAGGCCAGCCAACCCTGTCACTGGGCAGGTGTGCACCCAAAGCTCGATGTGCACCCAAAGCTCGAAACACTGAACCCTAAGCTTTTGACAACACTTAATGTTTTGGTTTTTTTTTTAAGATTTATTTATTTATTTGAGAGAGCGAGAATGAGAGAGAGTACATGAGAGGGGGGAGGGTCAGAGGGAGAAGCAGACTCCCCGCCGAGCAGGGAGCCCGATGCGGGACTCGATCCCGGGACTCAGGATCATGACCTGAGCCGAAGGCAGTTGCTTAACCAACTGAGCCACCCAGGCGCCCGACAACACTTAATGTTTAACAATTAGAATGTCGTGTGTCCCGTCTTCTTCAAGTCTGTATCAGGACGGCAGGCCAAAATAATGTAAAGTGTGATCATAATAATAATGTGGCCTTTTACAACCAAAGCAAGTTTGCCCCTGATCCATCTTGCCTGAAAGATCCCCCAACTGAGCCGCGGCTACAGCTATCCAGCTAGAGGTGTCTGTGCACCCACACGACTCTCCCCAGAAGGGAAGCAGCGGCCCAGAGCTTCTGACAGGCCCCCTTCTCCACCTCCCCACCTCCGCTTCCACTGTCCTGTAATTAAGTGCTTGGGGGAAACCGTGGCCCATTGCATCCAGGGGATGCCACCCCACTCACCAGCTTTCTTCTGACCTTCGTTCTGTTTCTTGGGGCGACCCCCTGCTATTATGTTCTGATTAACTTTTACTTACGAAAAGAATATTATACAGAAATAGAGCTCACTATGAAAACAAATTTTTCTCTTTGATGAAGTTTTATAAAAACCAAACTTTACTCTTAATCAAGAGAAGAAAACTCCTTGGTAGGCCTCTTGTATTATTTTTTCCCTAATTTTTTTTAAAACAGAAGTTTTGGAAGTCTCATGTTTTATATGAAGCAACGACTTCGAATGTACCCTTTAGGGTAGAGTAGTCATCGGTTTTATTTTTGGAAAGCTGAGCAGGTCAAGAATACCTAAATTACCTGGTTTCTATTTAAAATACCCTAATCATTCTGTAACTTAGGAGGAGGAAAAAACATGATTTAAAAGGATTATTCAAGGGGCACCTGGGTGGCTCAGTTGGTTAAGCATGTGACTTAGGCTCAGGTCCTGAATCGGGGTCCTGATCAAGCCCCTCAGCAGGCCGCTGAGCAGGGAGCCTGCTTCTCCCTCTCCCTCTTTGTGTTCTGTCTCTCAAATAAATAAATAAAACCTTGTAAATAAATAAATAAAAGGATTATTCAAGAGGCAGTGTTATGTGGTAACAGATGGCAGCCACACTTGTGGTGAGCAGGGCATACAGATATTAAATCACTAAGTGGTACACCTGAAACTACTGTAACATTGTGTATCAACTATACTCAGATAAAAAAAAATTACAAAAATATATAGACATTGCCCAGCATGTATCTCTTACATGGAGCTGGTGATAATTACCCAGAAGGACAAAGAAATAGATTTCTCTCCACGGATATGCGACAATGTAGCCAAGTACTTGAGAAAAAAGTAACATATGCAACATCAGACTACCCTCTCCTGACTCCAAGAAAAACATGGTAACTGTGAAATAATTTGTTAAATCCAAACAACCAAAAAAAAAAAAAAAAAAAGCTAATTTTAAAGGGACATTTACATGCCAGTGTGATCTCAAATGTTTTAATCAAAGGAATTTAACAGCCAAGATGAGTTCTGTTTTCTAAAGTTAGCCACAAGGAACAGAAATCCTGGCAAATGATGAGCAATGTATATGGGTTGAAAGCAGACATCAGGGGACTGACTATGACTAGTAGGACAGAAGTTTTAACGAGGCGTTGTACTTCCAAATTTTAAGAAGAGGGTCACTACAAAGTTACTTCCAACACAAATATTGCTTTTTTTATGTTTCACACATAGGCACCACAGGGAAATGAAATGATTTAAATTTGCCGGAAACCCACTAGGTACGGAATTCTGCAGTAGACTATGTTCTCCTGGACAGCAGAGCAGGAGATTCGAAAGAAACAGGAGGCTATGCCCAAGAGGAGCTTACTAGCTACAAGGGGGGGCAGTGAGTGATGAACTTGTGGGTTCTGAGCTCCTCAGGGAAGGGCCTGTCCTCTGGGCCCCCAGTTCTTGGCTCTGAGCTTTGCTGTGGCATAGGATAATTAAGTGTTGGCTGTGCTGAACTGAATGGTAGCAGACAAGCTGAGTATAGAGAAAGAGAGGAGAGTTATCAAGCAGTTTGGAACAGGGCGCCTGGGTGGCTCAGTTGGTTAAGCGACTGCCTTCGGCTCAGGTCATGATCCTGGAGTCCCTGGATCGAGTCCCACATCGGGCTCCCTGCTCGGCAGGGAGTCTGCTTCTCCCTCTGACCCTCCCCCCTCTCATGTACTCGCTCTCTCTCATTCTCTCTGTCTCAAATAAAGAAATAAAATCTTTAAAAGAAGTTTGGAACAGCCTCCAGGACGCCCAAAGGATCGTGGGGTTTTTGGTTCTAGGTTCTGCCTCGCAAGCTCCTTCCATCCTATGATAAACAATTGTTCCCAACAGTCCACCGTGGGTGGTTCTGAGCATTTACTGATCACCTACACGTGTACACCCCTGGGCTGAACAACTCACTAACATCAAGCCGAAAAAAACCCGTCCCGCTTTGTGCGATGATTCTGGCAACGCCGAGACCAGCTCATCGATGCTCTGAGTCTCCGGTCTCTGTCAGCACTGAGGAGTGCGTCGTGTATGCACTAGGGGCAAACACCTGCTACGAGACCAAGCTGTCCACCGTTCCTGCGCATCTAAGACGCCCACCTTTGGTAGGTCCTTTCCTGTTCAGCACAGCCTGCTGTTCCTCCGTGATGTTCAGCCGCCGAACCACGTCCGCCAGCGCCGATTTGAGCAGCTGGATGTCATCCTCTTGCATCTGGACACGCTGCTCCAGGGAGGCAATGCGGTCTGTCACCTCCATGCTACTGGCAGCCGAAGCGCTGTCATCTGAACCAAAGGAGAGGAACCCGTGACTCTTTAGCACTCCCCAGAGAAATCAGACCAACACCCGTGCACACGCACATGGCTAAAATGCAACAGTATTTATCAACAAAGGCAACCGCTCTTAGGCAGAAACCATGTGGGACAGCACTTACTACCCAGAACCACTACACCTCATTCTGCTACAGTCTTTCTCGTGCTGCTTGTGCTTTTCACTTCTTGTTAGCTATGAGGGTTTTTTTTTTTTTTTTTTTTAAGATTTTATTTATTTATTTGAGACTGAGAGGGAGAGAGGCAGAGCATGAATAGTGGGGAGGGGCAGAGGGAGAAGCAGGCTTCCCGCGGAGCAGGGAGCCCGATGCGGGGCTCAATCCCAGGACCCTGGGATCATGACCTGAGCCGAAGGCAGAAGCTTAACCACTGAGCCACCCAGGCGCCCTTAGCTGTGGTTTTAATTGTCATTATATTATTCTAACACAAGGCAACGTATTTTCTTTCCTATGACGTCAGAGACCTCAGAGGTGGGGGGGGCGGATAGGATGTACCCACTTCAACTTCACACATACTGCAGAAATCCACCGCATGGCCTTCTAGCTTTTGTGCTATCGATGATAGCTGACAGGGTGGTCAGATAATCATACGACTACACCATCTCCTGAAACCAATATTATGTACTATATGCTAACTACCTAGAACTTAAATAAAAATTTGAAAAAAAAAACTTTTTGCATGATTTCACTATGTACTTAATGTATCATCTTTTCCATGTACAATAGCTTTAACATAGCAGTTATCAAATGTTTTGGTCTCAGGACTCCTTTATATTAGTAACAATTATTGAGGACCACAAATAGCTTATTTGTGAATTATGTCCATCAATATCTATTGTATTGAAAATTAAAACAGGCAATTTATAAATATTTAATCATGACCTATTTAAAAATAGCAAAGCATGACATGTTCAATAAAACATTTTTATGGAAAATTGCTGTTTTTCAAGACAAAAATAGTTTTGTGAAAAGACTGACATTGAGTATTTAAAATTTTTCTTTAATGTCTGACTTATTAGAAAATAACTGAATTTGTTCCTGCATTCAATCTGCTGAGATATGTTATTTTGGTTGGAATATATGAAGAAAATTTGACCTCATCCTGACATGTAGTAGGAAAAGGAAGAAAAGGAAGAAGTATTTTAATAGCCTCTTCAGGTAATTATGGATAATCTTGTTATTCAGTCAAAACATGATAGATGGTAACATTATAAAAGTTAGCGGCAATGCAGAATCTAAGACCATACAAATAAAATTTTTTATTTCATTAAAAACAAACAAACAAGACTACACTATGTATCAGTCATGCCTGCTAAGGTCTGGCTACTCGGACAAAGCAACATTAGTTGTCAAATCTGTTTGGTAAGCATCCCCTTAGAGCAAAGGCAAGCCTAGTCTCTTGTATAGAGCCGTTAATCGCCAATTCCTTTTCAAGGCCTTCCAGGTCCCACACGGTCTCCTTGCCTCTGAAACTCATTTCATGTCATTCCTCCTTTCACTCTCTGTGCTTTGGTCACACTGACCTTTCGCAACTGCCCTAAGAGTTTTGGTATGTGCTGTTGCTTTTACTTGAAACATCTCCTTTTTTATTTTTATTTTTATTTTTTTTGAGAGAGAGGCAGGGGAGGGGCAGAGGGAGAGGGAGAGAGAGAATCTTAAGCAGTCTCTATGCCCAGCAAGGAGCTCAATGCAGGGCTCAATCTCACAACCCTGAGACCATGACCTGAGCCAAAATCAAGAGTCGGATGCTCAATGGACTGAGCCACTCAGGCGCCCCTTCTTGAAACATTTCTCAACAAGCTTTTTGCATGACCAAATTCTTCTGTTCTTTAGGTGTCAACTCAACCAGAACTCTTCAGAGTCCCTTCCTAACAACCTAACCTAAGGCCAGTACCTGGATCACCTCAACCTTATTTATTTCTTCCACAGCATTACTGTGCTCTTGTTAGCTTATCTGCTATCTCCCAACTACAATGTAAGCATCGTGGAGTTGCTGCTGCTTCCAGGTATAACAGACCCCTTTCTAGAAAGCACCACCCCCACTCCTGCCCACAGAAGGCAATTTTAAGCCTGGAAATTATACCAAAAAACCCCAACTACTTGAAAGTACTGGAGAGGAGACACAGGTATATAGACTCTGGGGGGGAGTTTACACTCACTTGGAAAAATATAAAAGTAAATCCCTTTTGTGTGGCTTCTAGCCACATCTAAGTGGTACACGGAAGGGGTGAGGGTACATGTGGGAAACCCTGTAGCCATTTTGTCTGAAGAAAACCACAAAGTGAAGTCCAAAAACTGTGAACACTGAGGAGAGTGGGGAAATTCCAGAAGGGAAGATGCCAGAGGGGGATTCCCAAATTCTGCCCGTCCCAGCTCTCGCTGACCCAGGAATCGCATCTGCATGGAACAGACTCAAGTACCGCCACTAACAGCAGAGGAGTGGAACTCAGATTGGAGGCTCTGCCCAAGAAGCAGTGTGCAGTTCAAGTCCAGCCAAGGAACGCAGCCACCAAGACAAAGGAAAGGACGCTTCTCAGAGAAAAATAATAGAAGACAAAATCCCCACAACTTAAGACTCGTAATGTCCAGGATATAATCCAAAATTGCTCAACGTTCTAAGAATCAAGAAATGGAACAGAGTCTCAAGAGAAAAGGAAATATACTGAGTCCAACTCCAAAATGAACAAAATATTGGAACTAACAGATAAGGAAAATGAGATATTTCCAATGAATGAAAATTTCAACGGAGAAGTGGGAAGCATTGGCAGAGAAACAGAAACAATAAAAATGAACCAAATGGAAGTTCTAGAACTGAAAATACAATGTTGGGAGTAAAGAATTCACTGACTGGATGCAGCTGCATGGATGTGATGGAGGCAAGACAAGTAAAACTGAGATTTAGCAGAGGACGTCTCCAGGGTGAAGAACACAGAGGAAAGAACTGAGAAAAAAAATTAACCAAGTCAGATGGGGATTTGTTAGATGATCCCAAACAGTCCAACACACATTACACTGGAATATAAAAAGAAAGAGAATGAGGCAGAAAAAATTATCTAAACTATAAAGGCCCCGAGGGGTGCTTGGATGGCTCAGTCAGTTAAGCATCTGCCTTTGGCTCAGGTCATGATCTCAGGGTCCTGGTATCAAGTCCTGCATTGGGCTCTCTGCTCTGCGGAGAGCCTGTTTCTCCCTCTCCCCCTGCTCTTCTCTCTCTCTGTCAAATAAATAAATAAAATCTTTAAAATATATATATATATATATATATATATAAAGGCCCCAAATATCCTAAATTTGGTGAAGGAGAGAAATGTAAAACAACAAAATGCTACACAAACACCAAGCAAAATAAACACGAAGAACCCCACCTCAAGGTATATCATGATCAAACTGCTGAAAATCAGATGAAGTGCACTTATTGAAAGCAGCAAGAGCAAATGGACAGAGTATATACTGGGAAAGGACCATGAAGACTAGAAGACAGCAGAACATCTCTAAAGTATTAAATGGGGGCGCCTGGGTGGCTCAGTTGGTTAAGCGTCTGCCTTCAGCTCAGGTCATGATCCCAGGGTCCTGGGATCGAGCCCTGCATTGGGCACTCCGCTCAGTAGGGAGTCTGCTTCTCCCTCTCCCTCTGCCCCTCCCCCCTGCTTGTGTGCGTGCACTCTCTCTCTCTGTCTGAAATAAATAAATAAAATCTTTTAAAAAAAATAAAGTACTGAATGAAGAAAATTCAATCCAGAATTCTATATCCAGCAAAAATATTCTCCAACAGCGAAGGCAAAGAAAAAAAAATAAAAGTAAATGAAAACTGAAAGAATTCATTGCCAGCAGATCAACATTATAAGAAGTACCAAAGGAAGTTCTTCAGGGTAAAGGGAGATTATATAAGATGGAAACTCAGACACTCAGGAAAGAATGAAGAGCCCTGGAAATGATAAATATCTGAGTGAGTTCAAAACTTATTTTTTTTTTTTTTGCATTTTCCTGTTAATGTTCTTATAAACCTTTAAACCATTGAAGATGAAAGTTATAACATTGACCGACAGAATTCATAAGTGTGTATATATAAGACATGTAACTACCATAACATAAAGGATGGGGAAGATATGGATCTATAAGGCTTTAATATTTTACATAAGATTTTAATATTATACATTATCAACAATAAGGGACCTGTGAAAAGTTAAAGATGTGTATTGTAATCCCTACAGAACTACCAGAGAATAATGCAAACAAGAATAGCTAAAAAAACCCAACAGAAATACTAAATTGAAATTCTATATTCAAATAATCCAAAAGAAGGAGGGAAAAGAGGGAGAGAGGAACAGAAAATAAACAAATAGGAAAAAACAGAATGATAAATATAAACTTATCATAGCAATAATTACATTAAATGTTACAGTAAAGCAATAATTGCATTAAAAAATCAATTAAGGGGTGCCTGGGTGACTCAGTTGGTTGAGTCCAACTCTTGATTTTGGCTCAGGTCATGATCTCAGGGTCCTGAGATTGAGCCCTGTGTCAGGCTCCATGCTCAGCGGGGAGTCTGCTTGAGATTCTCTCTCCCTCTCCTTCTGCCCTTTCCCCCTCCCTCGTGTTCATCTCTCTCTAAAATAAATAAATAAATAAATCTTAAAAAAAAAAAAAAAGAAAGGAAACCAACACATCAATTAAAAGTCCAAGAATGTCAGGGGGAAAAAAAGCAAGACCCAACAATACGCTATCTACAAGATACACACTTTAAATACAAAGACACAGGTTGAAAGTAAATGAATGGAGAAAAAGATATAGCATGCAGACAGTAAGCATAAGGCTAGGATGCCAATATTAATAATCAGATAAAATAAATATCAAATAAAATATACTACCAGAGATAAAGAGGACCATTTCATAATGAAAAAAGGATCAATTTATCAGAAAGATAAGACAATCATAATAATAGAGGTTTGAAATACATGAAGCAAAAATAGAATTAAAGTGGGAAATAGCCAATTCCACAATTATTCCTGAAGATTTTATCACTCCTCTCTCAGCAACTGATAGGACAATTAATTTAAGAAATCAGTAAAGAAATAGAAAGATGGAACAGCATTATAAACCACTTTGACTTCCTGGATATGTATGGAAAGCTACACCCAACAATGGCAGTACACATGGTACATTTACCAGGACACATCGTGTTCTGGACCCAAAAAACAGACCTGAATGAAGTTAAAACTAAAAGAGTATGTTCTCTGACCACAGTGGCATTAAATTAGAAATCGAAAACAGTAAGAGAACCAGGAAAATCCCTACTACTTATAAATTAAACAACACACTTCTTTTTTAATAAGATTTTATTCATTCATTTACTTATTTGAGAGAGAGAAAGACAGAGAGAGCATGAGCAGGGAAGGAGCAGAGGGAGAGGGACAAGCAGACTCTGTGCTGAGTGTGGAGCCCGACACAGGACTCTATCCCACAACCCTGGGATCATGACCTGAGCTGAAATCAAGAGTTGGATGCCCAACTGACTAAGCCACCCAGGTGCCCTGAGCAACATACTTCCAAATAATCATTAGGTCAAAGACAGTATCACAGGAGAAATTAGAAAATATTTTTAATTATATGATAGTGAAAATGTAACATATCAAAATGTGTTGGGTTGCAGCAAAGCAGGTCTTTGAGGAAAATTCATAGCTTTAAAATCTCTTTATTAGGAAAGGAGAGAATTCGCAAATCAATGATTCTCAGCTTCCGCATTAAGTAACTAGAAAAAGATGAGCAAATTAAAACAAAATCCAGCAGAAAGAAGGGAAATAACAAGGAGATGAAATCAATGGGATAAAATATAGACAAACAATGAAGAAAATAAATGAAATCAGAAGCCAGCTCTCTGAAAATATCAATAAAACATAAGCTCCATGACAGCAGAAATTTTTTCTGCTGGTCTACTGCTCTACCTTCCCACTATGTAACACCTCTTAGGAACTCAATATATATTTGGTAAATGAATGAAAAGATGGGTAAGTGGGTATCTCTTACAAAGCAAGCATCAAATTAGTTGCTGGGGATATAATGATGATTGTATTAACACAGTTATTATCCTTCAAAAGCTCTCTGTGTAGTAAAGAAGACACAGGTCCATAAATTTCTAAGACAATTCGTAAGTTATATAATTGAGAAATACATAAAGTGGTTAGTGAACATAGAGAAGGGGATATTGATTCTATTTGGCAAAACAGGAGCCAGTAGGGGTTGGCCTTGATGGACAAAATCATCTAAGTAGAAAAGCAAGAAGAATAGTGTTCAGGCAATGGAAACACTTGAAACAAAAACATGGAAACAGGGAAGCATAATGAGTAGTCAGATAATCATGGCCTTTGAAATTGAAATCTACCATTTTGTAATTTCTGCTTACTGGATATAAATCTGCCATGCCCCTAAATTCAGGTTCTGTCAACATTCTAGGTAATAGATCATTGTTTCATACACAGAAATAGTACTCAAGTGTGTCTACGGCACTTCTGAGAGAGTTCCCAACAACCCAGAGAACTCATCAAGCATTCATGTATGTGTAAAACTACTATGATCGTACGAAGAAAACATTGTATAACTCTTTAAAAACATTTCACAGACCTATCTCTCTAAAGAAATCAAACTTGAGGTACGAATTTGCAAATGACCTTTCACACACCCCTCATCTTCCAAGAACTACCAACTGCAATCTCTATGCCCCTAAAATGGAGGATTCATTCTGTTTCAGTTGGGAATACTGGTGAGTGTATCTTTTTTTTTCTGGTCTCTCCCTGTGGATGGAGACATATAAACAACTTTAAAAAACCCAGCAGCGAGATTTAAAAGTGAGATTTAAATTGCCAATTTAAAAATAGGCAAAAGAGTTGAATAGACATTTCGCCAAATGGCAAACAGGCACAGGAAAATGATGCTTGGTGTCACTGGCCATTGGAGGAATGCAAATTCAAACCACTGTGAGATATCACTACACAGCTCCTAGAATGGCTAAAATCCAAAATACCAACAAAACAAGATGCAGCCAGAATATAAGGCACAGAAACTCTCTTATGTCTCTGGGGGACACGTAAGATGGTAGGCTCACTCGGGAAAGCCGTTTGGTAGTTTCTTACAAAGTTAAACACACACATAGCTGTGACCTAGCAATCCTGAGTACTTGCTAGAGAAATGAACACCCATGTTCATAAAAAGCCTGTACACCAAAGTTGGGAGCGGCTCTATTCATACTTGGTAAAAACTGGAAACAACGCAAACGTCCTTCGACTGGTGAACGGATAGGCTGCGTCCACAGAGTGATAAACAGGAAGGAATTATTGATACCGCGGTTTGGGTGGATCACTCACTCTGCTGAGTGAAGGAAGCCAGTCTCCGAAGGTGACACACTGTGTCACTGCACCAATGTGACATTCTACAAAAGACAAAACTATAGTGAAAGGAGCACAGATCAGGGGCTGCCAAGGCTTGGGGTGGGGGCCCAGCACTAGGGAGTTTTGGGGAAAGATGGCAATGTTCTTGATCCTGACGGTGGTGATAATTACACAAATCCACACTGTATTAAAATACATAGAATTGGGGGCACCTGGGTGGCTCAGTCGTTAAGCATCTGCCTTCAGTTCAGGTCATGATCTCCAGGTCCTGGGATCGAGCCCCTCATCAGGCTCCCTGCTCAGCAGGGAGTCTGCTTCTCCCTCTCCCTCTGCCTCTCCCCACTGCTCCTACTCTCTCTCTCTCTCTGTATCTCTCTGTCTCAAATGAATAATAATAAAAAAAAATTCTTTAAAAAATAAAATAAAATAAAATACATAGAATTGTCTCCAAAAAGCAGATTTGTTGAATGCTAACATAAAAAATAAAATAACTTTTTGAGAGTCCAAGGGAGATAAGGTCTGCCCCTTGGCTTTGCTGGTATTTGGCTTGCAGAGGTTGGTTGCCATTATACCTTGAGATCTCAGCAAAGAAATATTCCAAACTGAATACTTGTTGCTCACTGGAAAGAGACCGTCCTTAAGTTCTACATAACTTCTTGTGAATAGACAGCAGTTCTGTGTGATTTCTCCATTTGTCCTTTGACCTGGATAGGAAAGCAAGAAAGCCCCACTTGACCAGTCAAACCAAATGGAGGGGAGGAGGGGGGAGATACAAAGGTATCCTCCTCCAGAGGAGCAGGGAAACAGCTGAAAAAAATCTTTTAACACGTGAATGAAAGGAAGGAGGGCAAGCCTGGGTAGCAGCTGTTGCCTGGGGGCCCGGGGCCATGGCAGACCTACCTGGGAAGGTCTCCGGCCCCAGGAAGAAGGCAGGGAGAGATCTATGGATTGGGAGAAGCCATCGTAGAACTAAGTTAGCTGGGGGGATATACTCTAGTCACGGAGAGTGTGGACTCTGGACAGTCAGGTTGCTGGGTTCAAAGCCCAGCCTTGCTACATACAAGCTGTATGATCTAGAGCAAATTATTTAATCTACATGTGCCTCAGTTTCCCCATTTGTAAAACAGGGACAACAACAGTTATCTACCTCAGCAGGTAGTTATATTCAACTAGTTAATGTATGTAGAGCACTAAGGATATATTTTTGCATACGGTAAATGCTTTATAAATGCAAGGTACAATTGGGCTACTGTCACTGTTAGTGTTAATTATAATTACTGATAAAAATCACCAAAGTTGAGTTTAACATTTCCTTCAAAATTCCTATGTGTGTTGTCTGAATGCTGTTATGCAAAACAGCACTGGAAAATTAATTAGAAATTAGTGTTTGATTAGTAGTATGTGTTTTCTAAGTCATAAAAAAAATCTGGCACATAGAATCGTGCACTTCTAGGATTTGGGGATTGTTGAAGCAGACAGCAGCTGTGAGAGAGGGTGCGCACTGACTGGGGGGGCCAGCAGGGCACTGAAAAGGAGTAAGTCGGCTGGAGTCATACACCTTGCATTGTCAGCAAATATTACAACAGCATATGAAGTAAGGCAAGGCAGGCCTGCTCCATGGTCTAAAAACTTACAACGCAAAATAGCATCACTATGGCCTTGGTTGGCTCTAGAGATGCCTTTCATAAAAGTGCATCGGCCAGACTGTATTTTAATTATACTGCCAAATTTGTATAAGAAAAAAAAAATCGATTTTTAATATTTTACCAAAAAACCCCAAAACTCAAAGCACAAAACCCCAACCACCTCAATGTCTGCCTTCAAATACAAGCGATTAAAAACAGAAAAGTCTCGTCGGCTTAAGAGAACCTCTATTTGCAAGACTTGCTGAAGTTGTCCCTGTGACATCATCCCCGTGCTTTGCAAATCCTGCCCTAACCTGCAATGGATTCTCCTACTTCTGCTCCTCGGTTCGTTACTCTCAAGAACAGACTGGAAGGCTTCTTGGCAGCAGTGTGAGCTGTCTGTAATTCTTAACCTTCCTGCATATAGAAAAGGCCAGCGTTGTTCACATGACTCTACAAATTCAAATTCAGCTGGCAAAAAAACGGATTGGCATAATGAAAAACAAAACACAAAGCCCGGTCTAACCAACACAAACCATTTCCAGCCTCGGAAAACTCACAGGATTCCATAGCGCAAGATGAGAGAGTGCCTCTAAATTCCGTCAGAGAAAACTTATTCGATTGGGAATCCAGCATGAGTAACACCTTAGTGAGTTATGAATTCTAAAATAAGGTTTGTTCCTATAGTTCTAAAATCTACCCATGGATGTCATTAAAACAGTGTTAACAACAGAATGGCTTTATTTTTTTTTTCAGAATTTTTGCATTCTTGTCCAGCATCATTGCACTGTGTGCAGTTTGGGGGCGGGGGGGGAGGGGCGTCGAAAAAGACCATCTACTTTATATTTTCCCCTCTGGGTTTTTTTTTTAAACTTCTGTATGAACTGGAGCTAGCATCTGGGTCCATGGCACCTGCTCACGTCCTTAGGAAGGCCCGGGGATCAGTTTACACAGGACAAGTAGAGAGTCCCTTTATCTCGGTATCAGGAAACCATCAGTGATCAGGCTACACAAACTGATGGAATGGGCAAAGGGACAGACAAGATGTAATCAGAGGTAGAACCCAGCCCACGGTGGTGTGAGGCCCGCAGCACAGATGTCTTAGTGGGCCAACTGCTCTAAAAGACACTCTGCATCCTCAGCCAGAGCAGACCTCCTCGGGGCCACGGATCCCAGCCTCGTGTCGGCGTTCTGTCAAGGTCCAAACACGGCTCAGAAAACTAGTCCTCGGGGAGGCTGATGCTCAGGGAACCCTGCTCTGGACTGCCTGGGCCCCGGGACCTGAGAAAGAGCACTGCTTTGGAGTTCAAATCGGGCAGGGTTCAATGCCCGGGGGTGCCACTTATTAGCTGTGTAGTCTTGGCAAAGGACTTGGTCGCTCCAGCAGTAACACCACCTGTCTTCTGAAGTTCTTGTGAGGATAAATGTTGACGTATACCGACATCTAACACAATGATGGCAAACAAATGCTCAACACGAATGGTAGTTTAGAAATCAGTGTTTGATTAGTAGTATGTGTTTTCTAAGTCATAAAAGATATCACTACAGTTCATTGCTGTTAGTACTACTGTTTATAATAGCAAAAGCAAACACAGACCTTCAGTGAAGTCAGCATTGACAACAGTTACTGTGCAATTTTTGCAAGTACTGTGCAGTGCTTGGTCCACGAGAGAGGCCTGCACTAGAGTGAAAGGGACCATTTCCGCCTCTGGAGCGCCTCGGGTCAAGCTGAGGAAATACGACAGTGACCTTAAGGTCAGGCAGAGTCCCGTACGAGCTCTCCCATGACAGCCCACAATGAGTGGCCAGAGGATGGACCGAGCATTACATCCGCAGCCCCGTCTCTGACTTGACTCTCATGAGAACCTCACCTCACGCCAGCTTCTGAGTTTTGAGAGAGGTCACAGGTCCAAGTAGGTCCTATATCATCCCTGGCTCCAGAGGCAGAAAGATGACCCTGTGGCCCTGCCCTTACTCTAGATCTTCATATAGCCATTTATGGATGTGATTTTTAGGTTTAATTACCATTTTACAGTAAAAAGTGGCATAAAAAGATCAAGTAACTTGTCTGTTTTAAAAGGCAAAGGAAGTACACTTAGTCGCTTGTTCTTGGGATTCTCTCATTATGTAGAGAGAAACAGTCTCTTGACTCTGAAATATAGGTGTCTGAGTAATGCTCCTGGAGGTCAAAGGGGGACTATTAATTTTAAAAGACTAACTTAGAATCTGTCCCCTTTATCTTGAGATGCTCTCTCTTTTCTTTAATTGTTTTTTGAATCTTTTCAAGATTTTGTTCATTTATTTGAGAGAGAGAGCACAAGCCGGGGGGAGAGGCAGAGGAAGAGGGAGAAGTAGGCTCGCCGCTGAGCAGACAGCCGGATGCAGTGCTCGATCCCAGGACCCTGGGATCATGACCTGAGGCAAAGGCAGACGCTTAACCAACTGAGCCACCCAGGCACCCCTCTTTTCTTTAATTATTTAAAACAATAAGGAGAACACCAAAACAATAACGCCTGCCCTTCCTCGCCTCACTCTACCTCGGGTGCATTATCTCCAGTCCACACAATACTCCCCCACTTAGGTGTCGTCGCCATTCCATAGAAGAGGTGGAAGAAGTTATGTTTCTCATCCATCTCTTCTAAATCTTCTAAAGATAGAAAGTGGCACACCAAGGCGAGCTGGAAAGCATCTACTTTTTGCCCCACATGTGCTGTCCATCTAAATGACAAGCATTAATTCCAGGGGGACTTGTGTGGTACTAAGTAAAATATACACAGAATTTTTGTTTTATTTTACCTCTCCTAAAATATTAGACAAATACTATTTAGAAAAATATCTTGTGGGGCGCCTGGGTGGCTTAGTTGGTTAAGCGACTGCCTTCGGCTCAGGTTATGATCCCAGGGTCTTGGGATCGAGCCCCGCATCGGGCTCTCTGCTCGGCGGGAAGCCTGCTTCTCCCTCTCCCACTCCCCCTGCTTGTGCTCCCCCTCTCGCTGTCTCTCTCTCTGTCAATTAAATAAATAAATAAAATCTTTAAAAAAAAAGTTTTAAATAAAAAGCACTAAATTAAAAAAAAGAAAAATATCTCATCAGGTTTTAGCATTTTAGATCATATAAGCAGTAAGGAATAACAGTCTTTCACTCAATAATTTGCAGGCAGACATTTCCTATAAAAGCTGGCTCTCCATATTATGTTAGACTGACCGTCCTACTCTGAACCATTCTAGAGCATCCAATCGCAAAAGCAACATAGACAGTCAGTATAAGAAGCCACGTGCCCTCTGTCAGTTTCAGGTGTGGATTCCAGCTCTGCTGTCAGATTCGCAGCCCTGTCCACCTCTCCTGGCTGAAGTGCACCAGCTTTATTTCTGCTCTCAGACCCCCGGTTCTCCTGTGATCGCCTGGGTCTGTCAGGCACTCCGAGTCTTGCTCATCTCTGGGCTGGACCTACCACCTAAGCTCTGACTCTGAAATTCACCACTTCCTAGAAAATTACAAGAACTGACCCTCTCTGTCAATAAACCTGTCTCGATGGATGCTCATGCTATTCGTATCCTTGACTTCGAAAGAATTCTACAGCTGTCCTTGACTGATATAAAAATGTGGCCACTGCCTATTGATTAAAGAGCCTCCGAA
This sequence comes from Mirounga leonina, assembly GCF_011800145.1. Taxonomy (NCBI): domain Eukaryota; kingdom Metazoa; phylum Chordata; class Mammalia; order Carnivora; family Phocidae; genus Mirounga; species Mirounga leonina. The sequence goes on from NW_023270825.1 coordinate 5,110,141, forward strand.
ATCTGGAGAGCAACGGCATAAAGGTCTTTGATGAGTCTTCAGTTGTGAAAGAGTGGTGCTGGAGACCAGAAAAACACATATAAGACCTAATACCCTAAGAAGCATCATGTGACGGGGTTGGAATTTCAGTGACATGGAGCTTAAAGCTAACAGACTTTCCATCCAGTTCAATAAGTGTTCCTGAGCATCCTTCTAGTGTAATGAACACCATGACCTTCCCAAATGTAGCCCGCTCAGTCTAGCAGAGGTGACTGAGCCACAAATAACCATTGCAGAAATAAAGGAACACAGATGAGAGAGCAATTAAATAGTCCCTGCTCCATTCCCCCACCCCAAACTTGGCAAAAAGCCCAGCTGGAGATGTAATATGAGGACCAGACACACCTGCATCAAAACACAGGTGAGGGAGGAAGAGCAGGATTTCAGGTGAGCTGCTGGGCTTCAACTACGAATAATGAATGAAGCAAAGAGGATGAATAAGAACAATCACTTAGAGGAAGAACAGCCTTGGAATTCTCCAGTTGAGCATTTAGAAAATGGGTTAATTACTTTATCTTGAAATATACTCTAATTTCATTTTGCCTAACCAGAGTTATCAAGCCAACAAAGACTTCCCATGAAGCTCTGAGATTCCCTAAAATCTCTGAAAGGATTAACAGTACACACACACACACATACACACACACACACCCCTACCTTTGCAAGTAATTTTGTTTCTTGTTTCTGCCAGAAACCAAAAGACCTAGATACGTTAAGGTTGTTAATTCTTTTTTTTCCACTTTCCACTTTTATTTTTTATTTTATTTTTTTTTAAAGATTTTATTCATTTATTTGACAGAGATAGAGAGCACAAGCAGGGGGAGCAGCAGAGGGAGAGGGAGAAGCAGGCTCTCCGCTGAGCAGGGAGCCTGACGTGGGACTCAATCCCAAGACCCCAGGATCACGACCCGAGCCGAAGGCAGCCGCTCAACCGACTGAGCCACCCAGGCGCCCCTCCACTTTACACTTTTTTTTTTTTAAAGATTTTTTATTTTTTTTATTTTATTATTTATTTATTTAAAGATTTTAAAGATTTTTATTTATTTGCGAGAGAGAACTTCCTGCGAGCAGGAAGCCCGATGTGGGACTCGATCCCGGGACTCCAGGATCATGACCTGAGCCGAAGGCAGTCACTTAACCAACTGAGCCACCCAGGCACCCTCCACTTTACACTTTTAAAGCAAACAAGAGATCCTGCAATTGAGCAGAAAAGAAACCCCCAATAACATGTGAAGTGATGTGCTTTAAAACTTGGCCTTTGGGCGCCTGGGTGGCTCAGTTGGTTGGGCGACTGCCTTCGGCTCAGGTCATGATCCTGGAGTCCCTGGATCGAGTCCCGCATCGGGCTCCCTGCTCGGCGGGGAGTCTGCTTTGCCCTCTGACCCTATCCCCTCTCATGTGTTCTCATCTCATTCTCTCTCTCTCAAATAAATAAATAATTAAAAAAAAAAAAAGAAAAAGAATAAAACTTGGCCTTTGCTCCGAAGTCCAGCAGTGTGAGGAGCACTGAGGGCAGGAGGGTGTAGCCAGTCCCCGGGACAGCTGGGCGGGGGGAGGAGGAAGAAAAGGACCGAAGGAAATCACACAGGATTGCCAATCCCAACCTCAAAAGGAAAGATTAAAAATATGGAGGTGGGGAAGGGGAGGGCAGACAAAATAATGAGCATAGCATAGAACTTGAAAGAGATCTACAGCTGTCATCTAAATTTTATTTTACAAGGAAACTATTGGAATATTCATTTGTCACATTTGTTGTCCACATCTAGATACCATGTGGTCAGGTCCTAAATGGACTTAGCAAAAAAGTATCTAAAAAGGTAGCTTCAATAAATTTTTATTTGAGGGGCGCCTGGGTGGCTCAGTCAGTTAAGCAGCTGCCTTCGGCTCGGGTCATGATCCCAGGGTCCTGGGCTCGAGCCCCACATCGGGCTCCCTGCTCAGTGGGGAGCCTGCTTCTCCCTCTCCCCCTGATTGTGCTCTCTCTCTCTATGTCAAATAAATAAATAAAAGCTTAGAAAAAAATTTTTATTTGATATGATGGTTTTAAAACATTTAGCAAAAAGAATAAAATAAAAGCTAACCTTATCTTATTATTTTTCTATTAATTTCCATTAAATTCCATATAATTTCCATTATAACATGTATCTATTTAAGTACTTTGGGCTCCATTCCCCATAACGCCGGTCATCTTCGAGACCGGATTGTTTCCATTAGTTTCAGACAATATTCCCCTGCATGGGAGCCTGTCCTTCAACTGTTAGGATGAAAGTCAGAAAAACAAAGTTTAAATGGTTGAAAATCCACAAATGGGGCAAAAGCCATGTAATTGGTTCTCCAAGATAAAACCTCCTAAAACACACTCACGGTAGCAGTCTATCTTCAGGATAATTCAGTAGAGGGGTTTAGCTCATGGAAGACATTAAAACTGAAAATGCTTAGGTTCTCACAGTAGGACTTCTCTTTTAGGTTCCTATCAAACAGTGGGACCACAACATTCTGAGGTTAGAATCCAAAGGACATCTGAGTCCTAACCACTACCCACATTCTTTTGCTGATCACTGCTATTACTATAAAATGCTTTCTCTGCCCTTTTTTATTGATATTATGTAACTACTTTTTTTCTCAAGTGCCATCAACTTCTACGTTCAGCCAAGATGGAGACAAAATATATTATACGTGGCCTTTGAAGACATTGGACATCAGACAATGAGGGACAGTGATCATTCAGAAATGCTAAGCAAAAGAGGTGACCATACAATTGCCCTGCCTACAGCCTGGAGTTTCCCGGAAGTGAGGCAGACCCTATAACTGTCCCACA
>NW_023270825.1:5113007-5128678 GCF_011800145.1 Mirounga leonina
AGCCTGGCGTTTCCCGGAAGTGAGGCAGACCCTATAACTGTCCCACAGATAGCCTGGCGTTTCCCAGAAGTGACGCAGGCAGGGAACAGAGGTAAAGCCTGAAGGTCTCCCTACGTTGGGGAGACAGAACTGGAAGTCCAGAAAATCCATGAGTTCACAGGGCAGAACACTGAAGAGGAGAGAGCCACAAGGAGAGAACATTTTGGAAATCTTGCAGAGAAGACCCCTGAGTCTTCTGCCGGGTATGGATCAGCACTTACATGTGAGGAAATTACCCCAGGCTGGGGTAAGAACCACCCAAAAAGAATAGAAAGAACAACCACCAGAGCCTACACAGGGATCATCATCAGTGAGGGTGGAAAACCATATAATCCACAGGGCACTGGGTGGAGAACTCAGAGGATTTTGCCCTAGACTAAAATGCTGGTTGCCCCCCAACAAGGCTTAAGAGCAAGACTCAAAAGGATCAAACTATTTCCAAGTAACTTAACCACATCCCAGAACAAAGCTTAAAAGTGTTTATGGGAATATAAAAATATCTAGCTCCCAACAAGGTAAAGTTCATAATGTCTGGTATCCAAGAAAAAATGATGGCCAGGCATTCCAAGAAACATGACCCATAATAAGGGAAAGAATCAACCAAGCAAACTAACCCAGAGATGATAGCAATGATACAATTAGTAGACAAGGAAAATTATATAGTTATTATAACTGTATTATATATATGAGAGCCAGATGAAAGACTGAATATGTTAGATAGAGGCATGGAAGATATATATATATTTTTTAAAAAGTTAAACTTCTAGGGATGCCTGGGTGGCTCAGTTGGTTAAGCATCTGACGCTTGGTTTCAGCTCAGGTCCTGATCCCATGGGTCATGAAATTGAGCCCTGCATTAGGCTCTACACTCAGTGGGAGTCTGCTTGGATATTTGCTCCTTCTGCCCCCCCAAATAAATAAATATTTAAAAAATAAAGATAAAATAAAAATCAAACTTCTAAAGATGAAAACTACAATCTGCTAGATGAGATTAACTGAAAAAATTAGTAAACATGAAGAAATAGCAATAGAAACAATCCAAAATGAAATACAGAGAGAAAACAGACTGGAATGAGGTTGGAAGAGAGGAAGGAAGAGAGGGAGGGAGAGAATATGAGAATAGAACACCAGGGATTTTGTAAGACAACCTCAAGTGTCCTGATATATGTAACTCAAGTCCCCAAAGGAATGAGGGGGGGTAGGGAAAAAAATAATTGGAGAAATAATGGCCGAAATTTTTCCAGATTTGATGAAGATTATAAATCCACAGATCAATAAGCTCAATAAATCCGAAGCACAACAAACATGAAGGAAATCACATCACAGCAGAGCAAAATCAAATTAAGACCGGTGATAAAGAGAAAATCTGGCAAACTAGGAATACAGAAGTTCCTTGACTTGATAAAGAGCATCTACAAAAAAAACCCTGCAGCTACACTACACTTAATGGTAAGAAACTGGATGCTTTTCTCCCTCAGAGTGGGAACAAGGTAAAGACATCCCTCTTACCACTCCCATTGGACATCACACTGAAAGTCCTAGTGAGTGCAAGAAGACAAGAAAAGGAAGTAAAAGGTACACAAATTAGGAAAGAAGACATAAAACTGCAAATGACATGAGTGTCTATGCAGAAAACTCCAAAGAAGCAACAAAAACTCCTAGACCTAGTAAGTGATTATAACAAGGTTGCAGGATACAAGGTTAATATATAAAAGTCAATTGCTCTCCTATATACTAGCAATGAACAAGTAGAATTTGAAATTAAAAATATGATGCCATTTATTATAGTGCTCCCCAAATAAAACACTTAGGTATAAATCTAGCAAAATATGTACATAGGATTTATATGTAAAATTACTATAAAGAAATTTTAAAAAGATCTAAAGAAATACAGCGACGCTTCATGTTCATGGATTAGAAGTCCCAATATTGTTAGAATGTCAATTTTTCCCAAATTGATTTACAGATTCAACACAATCCCACCCATAATCCCAGCAAGCTATTTTGTGAATCCTGACAAACTGATTCTAAAGTATATATGGAAAGGAAAAAGACCTAGAATAGCCAACAGGATACTGAAGAAGGGCAACAATGTTAGAGAACTGATACTCCCTGACTTTATGACTTATTATAAAGCTACAGTAATCAAAACATCGTGTTACTGGTAAAGGAATAGACAAAAGGTCTAGCACGCCTGGGCAGAGCAGTCAGTTAAGTGGCTGACTCTTGGTTCCCCCTCAGGTCATGATCTCAGTGTCGTGAGATGGAGCCCTGTGTCGGACTCTACGCTCAGTGCAGAGTCTACTCAGATTCTCTCTCCCTCTCCTTCTGCCCCTCCCACCTGTGCTCTCTCTTTCCCCCTCTCTAAAATAAATAAATAAATCTTTAAAAGAAAAGGGAGACGAGGAGGTGAAGGAAAATGACCTCAGCTACTGAAGAAACCCAAAGGAAGCAGAAGAAAGGAAGTGATACACTTCAGAGCAGAAATCAATGAACCAGGACAAAAAACAATAGGGAAAATCAATCAAACGAAAAGCTCGTTCTTGGAGACAATAAATAAAATTGACAAACCTGTAGCCAAATTAGTCAGGATAAAAAGGGAAAGGGCACAAAATATTAGTAGCCGAATAAGTGGTAACATCATTACAGATCTACAGATACTAAAAGTATCTGTATGAAGGGAATATTAAGAACAACTTTATACCAATAAATTCAATAACTTAGATGAAATGTACAAGTTCTCTGAAAGATAAAACCACGAAAGCTCACGAGAGAATACACAGATAATCTAAATAGCTTTATTAAAGAAACTGAATTTATAGTTAAAAACCTTTCCATGAAGAAAACCCTATACCCAGATAACGTCACTGGCGGATTCTACCAGATATTTCAGGAAGAAATAATACCAACTTTATACAAAGTCTTACAGACAACTGAAGAGAGAGACTATTTCTCAATTAATCTATATGCCAGCATGACTCTAACGTCAAAATCAGATACATTACCAAAAAGTGTGGGTTAGTGTGTGGAGCAACTGGATCTCTGATGCTCTGCTGTGGGAATGCAAAATGGTACTACCACTTTGGAAAACGGTTAAACCCATACCCACTGTGTCTGGTCCAACCATTCCACTCCTAGGTGTTTGCCCAAGAGAAAGCAAAGCATGCATCCATACGAAGACTTGGACACAAAAGTTCAGAGCAGCTTGGTCTGTAATAGCCAAAAACTGGAAACACCCCAAATGTCCATCACCCAATGAATGCACAGACAAACTGTAGTATGTCCGCAAAATGGATATACTACTCAGTAATAAAACATTTTAACATTGATAGAAGCAACAATATGGATGAATCTCAAAATAATTATGCTTAGTCAAAGAAGCCAGAAAATAGAGTACATGCTGAATGATTCCATTTATATAAAATTATACAAGAAGCAAACTAAGCTACAGGGACAGAAGGCCATTGGTTGGAAAGTAGGGGGATGCAGGGGGGATGATGAAGGGGCACAAAAAACTTTAAGGGATGATGTGCATCCTCTTTATTGTGGTTATGGTTTCACAGATACATGCATATGTAAAAGTTCACCAAATTGTTCATTTAAATATGTTCAGATTACTGCACATCAATGGTATTTCCAGAAAGTTTCTTTTTTTAAGGGGAGGGAAGCAGCAAAAACAAACAAACAAAAAACCTTTCCGTCTTTCGGTAAAAAAAGAAGAGGAAAAAAATCAAATATATTTTAATGAATCTAGAAAACTTACTCATGTGTTACAAGACATCAGAATCTTCATGGAATGAGGCAGGATGCAAAAAATGAAGAAGAAAGAAGAAGAAGAGGAAAATATTGAGTTTGAACAAAGAAAGGGAAAAAGATAAATTGGACTGTTCTGGACCTAAAAATTATAGCAGATTTTTTCTTAAAAAAAAAAAAGGAAAAGATTTTTAATCAAAGCAAGGAATTACATATTCCAGCAGTCACAGTGCAACTGTATTTCTCCCACCTCCCACCCACCCCCAATTCTACCCTCTTAGACTAGCTTTGAAAATCCCACTGGGAATTCCTCATTCCAAATTCCACAAAAGATACAGCCCCCCAGCACACAGCTGCTGATGGTCCCACGGGAGCAGTGCCTCAGGGCTGGGATGCAGGATGCATTCTGCAGCACCCATCCTTGGGGGCTGCTGTACCTTCCCACCCCCGGCTCTCCCTCTACAGAGGGGGATACTGACCTTGAACACCTTACTAAACCATGGAGCTGAGTATTCAGATCTAGCCAAGAAGACATCTGCCTCTCTACATTCAAAACCCTGCTTCCAGCCCCAACCAAAAACATCGGGAAATACAGCTCAGAGTACATTTCCATAATGTTATCACTTTTACAGGGTGTTTTTGAGTAATAGGAATTGACAATCTAGTTCTCCAATTTCTTAAATGCATGTGAAAAGGATACTTGTGCATTTGAGCTGTAGCATTTTCCAAAGTGAAACTTTGCAGTTTGATTCTTTATTTGAGATCTATTTAAAGTTCAATCTGAAACGTGAATACTAGAAAAAAGTGGGAGAAAGCCAAGAGACTTGGGAGTGGGGAGGGACAGGAGATGATTAAAATAGCTTTGTCAATCTAGACGCTCAGAGAATAAGCTTCCTAGAAAGCCAAGTATTAAGAGGTGTATACATTTTCTAGGAGTACACTTTTTAAAGTTTTGACCATTTTGTTCAATAACAAAAAGAAACCACCCAACAACAAAAAAAAAATGGGCAAGGGACTTGAATAGACATTTCTCCAAAGAAGATGCACAAACGGCCAGCAAGCACATGAAAAGATGTTTAACATTATTTTGGTCATTAGGAAATTGTACATCAAAACCACAATGAGACAGCCCTGCACACACACTAGGATGGCGAGAAGCAACAAAACTGAAAGTTATCAAGCCTTGGCAAGGATGTGGAGAGACTGACCCTCAGGCACTGCCCCTTTGGAGAAGAGCATGGTGGTTCCTCCAAGAGTTAAACATAGAATCACCATTCCACTCCTGGGGTATACACTCCAAAGAACTGGAAACAGGGACTTGAACAGTTATTTGCACCCTCACGTCCAGAGCAGTGTTATTCACAATAGCCTAAAGATGGAAACACCCCACGTGTCCACTGGCCGATGAATGGATAAAGAAGATATGGTGCATCCATACAATGGATAGTATTCAGCAACGAAAACAAATAAAGTTCGGAAACCTGCTACTATGTGGATGGAACTTGAAAATATGCCAAGTGAAACAAGCCAGTCATAAAAAGAAAAATATTACACGACCCCACTTATATGAAATATCTAGCCTGGGAAAATTAATAAATGCAGACAGCAGATTGGAGGTTGCCAGGGGCTGCTGGGCTGGTGCAGGGGAGAATGAGGTTACTGATTTGTGGGGACTGAGTTTCTGTTTGGGGTTATGGAAAAATCCTGGAAATAGATGGTGGTGATGGCTGCAAACTTTGTGAATGTAATTCGCATCATCAGATTTGTACACTTTAAGACGGTTCAAATAGCCAATTTTGTTATATATATTTTATGACATTAAGTAGGTACCCCAATCTTTCTTCAATCATTTTGAATGACTGGTTTTCAACAAAATGATATACAGTTTGCCCCTGAACAACATAGGGTTAGGGATGCTGAGCCCCCCACCACCGTCAAAAATCCACATATAATTTGACTCCCCAACAGCCTAGCTACTGATTATCTGCTGTTGACGGGAAGCCTCACCGATAACAAACAGTCGATTCACAGATATTCTGTATGTTGTATGTATTACACATTGCATTCTTACAGTAAAGTGAGCTAGAGAAAAGAAAATGCTATTAAGAAAATCATAAGGAAGAGAAAATACATCTACAGGACTGTATTTATTGACAAAACCCTGCATATAAGTAGACCCGTACCATTCAAACCCACATTGTGTTGTTCAGGGGTCACCCGTATTCATGCTTTCATGCACCCACCCGCTCTCTCTGCTAGAGGCAGCACTGGGTGGTGGAGATGCAAAGTGCAAAGCCTCGTGGGCACAAACAATGGTATTAACAAAAGTGTAAGGGCAAGAATACAAGCCGATGTTCCCAAGAGGCACGGACAGGGGCCCTCAGGCGAGCTCAGTGCGTCTAGAAGGCTTCCTGGCGCTGAAGACAGTGGTGGCTGAGTTTTAAAGGACCAAAAGGAGTTTGCCAAATAGAAACAGGAGGCATCCAAAGAAGTGCCTGGTTCAAACAACAGGTGACAAGCTCGCACCCCCATTCTTTAAATTACAAAAATGGAACAAATACTGGGGGATAATGAGCACATGATGATTTGGATCCAGAAGGAAAAAGAACTTAACTATCAGCCATCTAGGAAATGAACCCAGAGATCAATACCCAGCCTGCAAGCACACCAGCAACTTCCAGTTCCTGTCTCCCTCTTTCCGGGCGAGGACCCTGCGGAGGGAGAGTGCTCGGTCATGTTCGCACAGCACATGCGCGCTGCGAGCCCCTGGGTACAGGCTCTCTGCTAGGGTATTTGCAGTACTCCTGCCAATGCGGTCCAGCAGCCTTACGAGCTGTGTTTCCTGGGGCTGCCATAGCGACGTCCCACATCTGGGAGGCTTCAACAATAGAAACATATTTCCTCAGTGTTCTGGAGGCTGGAAGCCCAACATCAAGGTGCTGGTAGGGCTGGTTTCTCCTGAGGCCTCTCCTTTGGCGAGCAGACACCCCCTTGTCCCCGTGTCCTCACATGGTTGTCTCTGTACACGTCTGTGCCCCAATCCCCCCTCTTATAGGATGCCAGCCATATCAATCAGGGCCCATCCTAAGGACCTCACTGAATCTCAATTACCTCTTTAAAGATCTATCTCCAACGACAGTCGCCTTCTGAGGTCCTGGGTGTTAGGACTTCAACATACAAGGGTATTTACACAGCACTAGTCCCCACCAGGTCCGGCTGCTCTGCCCAGGTATTTAGAGCCTGCTACGGGGCTCTCTGTGCAGCAGGACCAAGACCACATTCTGCACAGAGGCACTGACTTTGCACCTAATAGTGTACGATGCCTGGCTCCGAATGAATAAAAAACTCACTACATCCGTATCTGGAATCACCTCAAATAGCCTTCTGCAGTGTTCTGAGCCACAATCACATGCTATTCCTGGTCAATACACAATGCTTTGTTTTGCGGAACATCTCTGGTCACAACAATGTTCTCACACACCTTCTGTTCCTGACTCATTTTCACTCTTTGGCCTCAGTGTGCACGTCAGCTTTTTTCCCTCCAAAATGTGATCACGTTTGTAGCGCTCACAGAATTCTCAAATAAACAGTCATTTTTTTCTTCTTTGCCCTAAGAAGTTTTTCGAGGAGCAGGGCAATGTGACCCTGGGACACCAGCACTGGGCTATGTGGTGGTGGTCTTGCTCCAGTCGGTGAACAAAGGCGAGTGTCCAGGCGTGGTGGGGCACGAGCATTTTCACAGACTGGTGGGAACCCTGGGAGAGGCCATGATGTGCTGCTTGCATAAGGATGCTCTGGGCAACTGGATTTGGTGGAGGGAGTGGTCACAACCAGAAGCCCAGCCCTCACTGCTTGCTGCTCAGTGCACCCCCACCACTTAGCTGCATCCTATCCCTGCTCAAAATCAACGCAGGCAAGCCCCTTGACATGCTGCACACTGTCAGCCCTCACAAGAACGAACGCTCATGGAAGCGGGCACCATCACCTGTTACGATTTAACTGTGCCAAGGGCTTTCAGCTGCTGTAGGGACAGATCTCCGCTCACTCACCACAAAGCTGAGAGGCCAGACTGTCCTAAAAGTCATAGCTCCTGTGAACAGAGATGACTCCGACCTAAAAGAGACTTCATGCCCCATGTTTTCTCTCCAAACATACCCCATCTGACCGTTCCCACCGCCGTCTGCAGGGCAGAATTCTGGAACGTGTAAGTGAAAATCCATGGTGCCCTGCACAGGCAAGGGGCTGGCTGGAGCTGTGATGAATTCAGTGAACTCAGGAGGAGCTCCCAGGAAGGGCTCAGCCTTGCTCCAGGTGCTAAGGGTAACAGCTCCCATCCTTCAGGAGCTCAGGAGCTAACAGGGAAAACCACATGAAACCATCAGTCCACAGGCTACAGGGAGTGATGGAACAGAGGTGGACATAAGGGCCCGGGGGAACTGGGAGGATCAGAGACGTGGTACAAAGGGCAGACACTGAAGGCAGGCGCTCAGCTCTGCCGCATTCTAGCTATGAGATGTTGGCAATTGCTTGATCTCCCCGAGCCTGGGTCTCCTGATTGTAAAGTGTTATATATAAGTGCTCTGTGTTACAGGGAAGAGTAAAGATTAGAAACAATGCCCAGTAAAGTCCTCCTAACAAAACACAAGCTATTCTTGTTTTAGCCTGGAGCAAGCAGGGAGAGCTTCCTGGAGGAAATGGTGCTGGACACTGAGTGATACAGAGTGACATCTGGACTACCCAATCCCAGTCATTTCAGTCACTAGTTCACTTTCTTCAGGGTACCTACTACTTTAGGAAATTACCTTGCTCACTGATTTGCTTCCTTGCTTGTGGTCTCTTCCCTATTAGGCCATAAGGACCTTTCCCTGTTCTCACTGCTCTTTCTCTAGAGCCTAGACGTGGGCTTGGCTTGGCATGCCAGAGGCACTCGATAAATACACGCTGGAAGAAACAGCAAACTAGCTCTCCTCTAGCGCTGTTGGAGCCCGCAGTCTTTCCGCACACGCTGTTTCATTTGTCTGTACAATGAGCAAGGTGTTGTGATAGGTACTGCACGATCACTTGATCCAATTTTGCAGATGATAGAAATTCAGGCTCAGACCCAAGGTCTCCTCCAGGCCTTGTGATGCCAAGACCCGTGACTCTCTGCCACAGCCCCCGCCACCGGGAAGGGCCCCAGCTCTGATGGCTATGCTGGGACACGGCTCTGGTGAGGCCAGGACAGGATCGACACCCACGGCAGCCAAGGAGGCCCACGTACGCGGCAGACGCTGCTGGGAGCCAGGAGCCAGCACAGGCGTGAGAGACGCAGCTATCCTGCTGGCAGCACGGTCCCCAGAGCGGCGATTTTATAAAAAGAAATCGAGTAGGTATAAAAAGACGCGAGCCACGCATGCGAAGGCAGCCTCCCCCACCGCCCCCTGGAACTGACAGGCCTGGCGGATGGTGAGTCTCAAGCTGGAAAGGCAGAGGGGGGCCTTGGTCTTCTTCCCGGAGGAGGTGGGTTCTGGAGGGCCTGGCACTTAGGCAGGCGGGAGCCCAGCCTGTCAAGGCTTTGACACTCCGGTGCGAATCCAGAAGACACAGATGGACTGGACCGCTGACAACCAGCATGTCTGGTGGAGCAAACTGGGCCAAGAAGAGGGAGTGTTAATATAGGAGGAGGCTGGAGGGAGGTTTCAGCCAGCTGAAATGGGGACCGAGGAATGGAAATCAGGAACATGGCCGAACACAGGAGAGCACGGCGGGCTAGCAAGTCACTCCAACGGAGCTTCCTCTGCCGCTAACCCGTGTGGGCAAGTTCGAGTCCAATGCCCTCCATGGGGGACCCGCATCATCACAAAAGGAAAATCAATGACGTTTTAAAAGTAAGGCAGACAAAGGTGACGGGTTCTGCAAGTCCCCGTCCAAGAGGTGTCGTACAGGGGAGGCTATAGACAATTGATGTGGAGGGATGAAGAAAGGACTCAGAGCATGAAGCAGAGAAGGGGTGGGGAGGGCAGACCTGGCGGGAGCACAACGACCTCACTAAACTATCATTCAAATGACACCTGTGGAAAGTACTTCGAAAATGTCACTGTACCTTCTACATGTAAGAGGTTATTATTGCTGGGGTTATTCAAACAACTGAGTGCTGTTCCATGATTATTCGTTGGTTACTAGGTCCCCCCTTACACGCACGCATGCACGCACACACACGCATGCACACATATTCTCCTAGACAGCTCCTGCATTTGGTACTCCAAAATACCATTAACGACAGTGCCATGGTCTAAAAAAAAGTGGAATTTTTTTTGGAAAAAGAACCCTAGCATGATAAGTACTGAAGAGACATGTCTGCCCTCTGGTTGGATGCCAGAGCTCCTATTTGCAATCATTTGCAACTACCTCACAGGCTGCAAAATGCCTTTGTTCAGAAAAGAGCAACCCAGTCTCTCATTTCTGCACACCAGGCTGTCTGTCTGCTCCTATTACTCAGTGTTCCACAGTGATGTGCCATCATTCGAAGCCGCCGCTTCATCCTGTCCCCCTGACCCACAGCCCTGCTGATACGGAGTGAATACTGCAGCTATCTGACCGCAGATATGCTTACTGTTAATGGTCTGTGGTTAGCCACAGAAGCGTATTATAGAACACACATAGGAGCACCTAGAGATGTAACTGTCGATCCTAATCTAAGTGATTTTTAGATCTGCTCCGATTCCATTTCATCATTTGTTGTCACATGGGGGAGAATCTCTCGAGTTGGAAGAGATAAATGTCCCCTTCCTCCTGACGCAGAAGATAGCAGGTGCAACAAACAGTTAAGAGCCCTTGAAAGACCCATGCTAGGGGCGTGTTAACCCCGAACAGACCATTTAACCCTAGACTCAATGTCCTCATCCATACCATAGGGATAATGACCCTATTTCAAGGGGTCACAATGCTGAGACACTCAAATTTAAAGAGCTTTCTATAAAAGCAGGACAGATGTAGAAGCTTGTGCAAGAATCCATCCAGCAGTAATGTTAGTTAGCACCCAGCCTCGGCCTCTGCCTGCCAACGATTTGGGGGGACAGTACTTTCCTAAAGCAGGTGATTCCACAGTTAGGAAGTGCGCTGGCTTTGTAAAAATCACAGCTGAACCCTGCCCCGGGCTCTCTGTGCCTTCCCAGCATGGCCGCCCCCTTTCAGGCTGCCCCCATCTCCCTGTTAGCAGTGTGCTTTGGGTCGCTTTCCGGCCACGGCTGCGACAGGACACCTCAACACAGCCGTTACCCGGAGCTGAACCCAAGAAAACCACGGCTTCGATTCTGAGCCGGGCTCCTGCAGATCCTCGTCGGATGTTAGGGTAGCCTGTGTGAGTTGCATGGAGGAATGAGTTTGCTCATAGGAAGTGCATTAGGTTCATGGGGAAATGATGAGTCTGTCTCTTTGATCGGACGCTCTCCCTGTCTGTCTGGATATGTGTAGGACTGGTTTGCTAAGAAGTCATTTCAAACTAAAGAGTAAAACCGTGATGCAGAGAGAAAGTCTGGAAAGGTGCTCCTCTCATCCCCGAGAACCCTCTCCCTGCAAGCTGCCCCGTCCTGAGCTCTGACAGCTACCCGCAAGAACCAAGATGTACAGAAGTCTCCTTCTGAAGGTACTTCTACCGGCAACGTGGTGAGCGACTGGCTTTCGACGACGCGTCAGCATTGATCACAGCCAGAGTAACACACCCTACAATTCATTTTCAGTAGATGCAAAACTGAGAATAATATATCAATAAAATAAAATACTGTGTTAACCTCCCTCTGCCTTCAAAAGACAGTGTATAGGCAGAGCTAAAAAGCTTTAAATGAAAGTATATTTCAAGAGAGATCAACTTGCACACCCACCTCTAGGTGGTTGCTAAAACCCTTGCTGCCAAGTTGCCAGTCAGCAACACTTACGGCTGGTTCTTCCAGCACAACCCCTCCTGGAGGCTGATTGATGGGGGAAGCACCTTTAATAGACAGCTGGGGGTTATTAGTGAATTGTCTGTGTGCCGCAAGTTTGGAATTAGGAGATTCTTTTGATTCTTCTTCTTTTTTTTTTAAGATTTGTTTATTTAGGGCGCCTGGGTGGCTCAGTTGGTTAAGCGACTGCCTTCGGCTCAGCTCATGATTCTGGAGTCCCAGGATCGAGTCCCGCATCGGGCTCCCTGCTCGGCAGGGAGTCTGCTTCTCTCTCTGACCCTCCCCCCTCTCATGCTCTCTGTCTCTCATTCTCTCTCTCTCAAATAAATGAGTGAAATCTTAAAAAAAAAAAAAAGATTTGTTTATTTATTTTAGAGAGAGAGCACGTGAGTTGGGGGAGGGGCAGAGGGACAGGGAGAAGCAGACTCCCCGAGTGTGGAGTGTGGGGCTCGATCCCACAACCTTGACATCAGGGATCTCAGATCATGACCCAAGCCAAAACCAAGAGTTGGATGGATGCCCAACCGACTCAGCCACCCAGGTGTCCCCTTTTGATCTTTAATCCATTTTGATTTTAGGAGTACAGAATCACATTAGAAAAACATTTTTAAATGTAAGGAGAAATGCAAAATAGTAATCATCAGACTGGTTGCCTGGTGCCCAGCCATCATTCAGGGTGGGCCTGGGCATTGCCAGGGATGCCAAGCAGGGAGAGGCTGAGCTGCCCCCTTCCAGACTCCCCCTTCTTCCCACCCATGTCTGCTTCACACCTACTGCTGCAGAGGGAAACCGCTAGAAAATGCTCCTGACACAACAGGCTACTTTAGCTCTGAGATGAGCACACATCCCTCTGACCTGCCCCTCCTGACCCGCAATGCCAAGGACCAGACCTCGCCTGAGCCACGCGGGAAAGACAGCATTTCCAACATTAGAATTCCCTCTCTGGCCATCGGACGGAATGAAAATCCTAACTTCCACAATGTCATGAGTATAAAGAAAAAAGGGTAAAATGTCTGCAAACTATGAAACCATAGATGGGGAAAAAAGCCACCCTATTTATAAAAGAAAAATAGTCGGGCTGGGGGAGTAGAGGTGGAATGTAAACTGTAACTGGTATTTTTAATCATCCTTCCCAGACTTAAAGTCTGTGTTTAGTTGAGGAACAAAAATATGTGTTCTATAGGCCGTGTTGCTCATAAAGGATCCTGTTCAGCACGTTACATTTAGAAGCATGCTCAGATCATAATGCAGCATTTAGTGGAAAAGTGGCTGCTTTTTCCATTTTCTCTCCTCTCTTCTAGAGATGTCAGGACCAGGAAGACCCAGATCTTGGGTTGCCTTCCTCCCCCACCTGCTGACCCACCCTGACTCCTCTCTGCACTAGAGCCTTTCTTCTCCCGGGTGGTCTCGCCAACTCTTGGGGCTTCAGCCATGTCCTCTGTCCTCTATGGATGATCCTCAGTTGACGTCTCTGGCCCAAACCGTCCCTATTTCCAGACCTGACTCCATTAGCCCACTGATATCTTCACCTGGAGACACAGACACACACATACATGTATATACGTGTGTGTGTGCAGATGAATATAATCCGTGAAGTTAAGGTCGCTGTCTTGCCTGTCATCACCTTCCTTGCTCCCTCACCTCTGAACGCACCACTGACAGCCAGTCATTAATCTACAATCTCAGCATGTCCTTAACGTTTCCATATTTCTTACCCTCAATGTCAAATCAATCGTCAAATCCTGCCCACTCTAAATTTCTCAATATTTAGACTATGAAATAGCTGTTCAATTGTCTATGGATCCCATCTCTGTTATCCCTGCCTGGTTGGGTCTTGGGGTTTGCTCTCTGGGCTCCTGGGGGCGCCCCAACTGGCTCACCTACCAACGGTCTTACCAGCCGCCCTCCCATTTGTCATTCCATCAGAGTGATCTGACTACCTCAGAGCCCCGCCCACATCCTGTAGCGGTCTCCATGTCTTTGGGATGAAATACCTAGCATTGGGGTCCAGCTTCTGCATACGCTATTGCCCCCCATGACCCCCCCAGCTCCTGGGCTCCAAGTTTCCCCCAAGGACTTCAAACTCTCTGCTGCTTCCAAGCCTTTTCCCAAGCCACTCGATCTTCATGGAACCCCTTCCCCTGTTCTTTACCTGGCTTACTTCTACTCTCCAAAGCTCATCAGATCATTGCTATTGCCTCCAAGAAACACCCCTCATTACCACCGCTGGATCCGTGAGCTGTTTGGGTGATTCTTCTCCATATTTGCAAGGCATCCCCTCAGCTGACCGTTATCACCATGCTGACTTAACCCCTTCTCCATCAGACCATGATCTCCTTGCAAACAGAGACTGTGACAGTCCTTGTTGGTCTCTCCAGCCCCTAGTGCATCACCTGGCACAAAGCCAGCCCTCCGTGGCATGCTGCGTGAAGAGCTATTTCCAATACTGAGAATAGCGATTCTAAAAGGAAGGTCCAAGACGCCTGAGAGCCCCAGAGCCCCTTTAGGAAGTCATGAGATCAAACTATTTTCACCATAATCCCAAGATTGTATCTGCCTTTGTCACTGTGTTGATGTGTGCGGAAGCAGCAGTGGCTAAAACCGGGAGCGCCTTGGCCCAATCGAGGTGGTGGCACCAGGTCACTGGGCTCTTTGCTGCCACTTAGGGTAAAAATACCAAGTGCATGTAGGGATGTCTTTGCTGGATCTGCAAACAATAGTAATTTTATTAAAACTCACCCCCTTAAGAACACGTCTCTTTAATATTCTGAGTGACAAACGGCAAGTACATATAAAGCACTTTTGCTACATTGACCAAAATACACTGGTTGTCTTGAGGCAAAGCTCTGTGCACCTGAGCTGGGAGCTTTCTTCAGGACTCAGCCTTTCCACCGGCAGGAGCAGCTGAGAGACAGACTGTGTGCCTAATTGGACATAAGTGTTTGGAATCATTTTCTCAAAAATGAGTGGAGTGAGCTTGTCCCTTCAAGAATGACAATTATAGTATTTTTTGCCAATGATAAAAATTGGAGCTTTCGAGAACAAGGCAGAACTTTGGAAAACTTGTATACCAGCGTCTGTGAGCTTGATAACTTCCCAATACTTATAGGCTTTTCTGGTGGTACTGGTGGTGATATTAACTCATGTGATTTTGTTGGTACTCTATAATGAGATGTGTCAACATTCGGACCATCAGCACAATCCAGTGCATCAATATCTTTCGAGTGATCAAAACCACGCATAGGTCCAAGGGCCATTCAAACGCCAGATGGACTGGAAGGTGTGACCTCTGACCCCTGGTGTCAAACTGAAGGACCCAGACTGGAAAGGCAGACACATACATCTCCATGACAACAGGCTCCCTTCTTTCCTTAGGAATTGGCTGGAGCGGCCTCATAGTGAGAAGTGTGTTTTGTACTTGCCTCTGACAATTGCACCATTTCAACGCAGGCTTTCCTCATTTCAAACAGAATCTACAATTTTCAAAGCTGGACCAAAGTGAGAGGTGATATGGAGAAAGCCTGGGGAGCAGGAAGCACAGGAACTGGACCCCAGATGTCACCAGGAGCACCAGGTGAGCTGAGCAGAGCATCCAGCATTGGGACCCCCATGTCTGTGTCTGCAGGCCCTTAGAGTACCAGCTGCCTACACAGAATGCATTGTGGGAATCCAGTAAAACACAGATCAAGTACTTCCAGTCGGATCTCTGACCACGGGAGACCCCAGGCCTCACTGCACATCTCATCGACAGCATTTGGTATCAAAAATAACCCTCTGAAGGGAGGGGGTGTAAAGAAGATCAATGGGATAAACACAGTAGAAAGGAAGGAAAGGAAGGAAAGGAAGGAAAGGAAGGAAAGGAAGGAAGGAAGGAAGGAAGAAAGGAAGAAAGGAAGAAAGGAAGAAAGGAAGAAAGAAAGAAAGAAAGAAAGAAAGAAAGAAAGAAAGAAAGAAAGAAAG
>NW_023270825.1:5128688-5148629 GCF_011800145.1 Mirounga leonina
AAGAAAGAAAGAAAGAAAGAAAGAAAGAAAGAAAGAAAGAAAGAAAGGGGAAAAGGCCAGAATTAGGGAAAAGTAAAACAACGTGTAAACCTTTATGCTCTCAAGTATCAGCAGACATCCCATGAGAAGTACTCACTACACAGGAATCCCCACATTCTCCCTCCTTGAGATCTCTATCTTGCAGGAGCCACCTTTTACCTCTGAGCAAATGCAAAATGAATTCAGTGAAGTCACAGGGTATAAAATTAACATACGGAGATCTCTTGCATTCCTATACACTAATAATGAAGTAGCAGAAAGAGAAATTAAGAAAATAACACCATTTACAACTGCACCAAAAAGAATAAAATACCTAGGAATAAATTTACCCAAGGAGGCGAAAGGCCTATACTCTGAAAACTACGTAACACTGACAGAAGAAATTGAAGACGGCACAAACAAGTGGAAAGCTATTCCATGCCCGTGGATCGGGAAAACCAATATTGTTAAAATGTCCATACCACCCAAAGTAATCTACAGATTTAATATAATCCCTCCCAAAGTACCAACAGCCATCTTTCACAAGAGCTAGAACGAATAATCCTAAAATTTGTGTGGAACCCCCAAAGACCCCGAAGAGCCAAAGCAATCTTGAAAAAGAAAAGCAGAGCTGGAGGCATCACAAGTCCAGATTTCAAGATATACTACTAAGTTGTAGTCATCAAGACAGTATGGTCCTGGCACAAAAATAGGCACATAGAGAACAGAACAGAGAGCCCAGAAATAAATCCATGTTTATACGGTCAATTAATCTACAACAAAGGAGGCAAGAATATCCAATGGGAAAAAGACAATCTCTTTAACAAATGGTGTTGGGAAAACTGTACAGCAACATGCAGAAGAATGCAACTGGGCCACTTTCTTACACCATACACAAAAACAAACTCTAAATGGATTAAAGATCTAAATGTGAGACCTGAAACCATAAAATTAATAGAAAACATAGGCACTAATTTCTCAGACATGGGCCATAGCAACTTCTTTCTAGATATGTCTGCTCTGACAAGAGAAACAAAAGCAAAATTAAACTACTGGACTACATTAAAATAAAAAGCTTTCACACAGCTAAAGAAAGAGTCAACAAAACAGAAAGGCAACCCGTGGAATGGGAGAATTTGCAAATGACATATCTGATAAGGGGTTAACGTCCAAAATATATAAAGAACGGATACAACACACCTCCCCCCAAAAAATCCAATTAAAAAATGGACAGAGGACCTGAATAGACATTTTTCCAAAGAAGACATCCAGATGGCCAACAGACACATGAAAAGATGCTCAACATCACTTATCACCAGGGAAATGCAAATGAAAACCACAATGAAAAAAAAAAAAAAGAACAGCAATGAGATATCACCTCACCTCTGTCAGAATGGCTAAAATCAAAACCAAATCAAAAGTAAGAAACAACAAGTGTTGATGAGGATGTGGGGAAAAAAACTCAGTATACTGTTGATGGGAATGCAAACTGGTACAATCACTGTGGAAAACAGTATGGAGGTTTCTCAGAAAGTTAAAAATTGGTCTACCATATCACCTAGTAATTCCACTACTGGGTATTTACCCAAAGAAAACAAAAACACTAATTCAAAAAGATATATGCACCCTTATGTTTATAGCAGCATTATTTACAATAGCCAAATTGTGGAAGCAGCCCAAGTGTGCACTGATAGATGAATGAATAAAGAAGATGTCGCATTACACACACACACACACACACACGCACACGCACGCACTATGGCATGTTACTCACCCATAAAAAAGAATGAAATCTTGGAGCACCTGGGTGGCTCAGTTGTTAAGCGTCTGCCTTCGGCTCAGGTCGTGATCCCAGGGTCCTGGGATCGAGCCCCGCATCGGGCTCCCTGCTCCGCGGGAAGCCTGCTTCTCCCTCTCCCACTCCCCCTGCTTGTGTTCCCTCTCTCGCTGTGTGTCTCTCTCTCAAATAAATAAAATCTTAAAAAAAAAAGAAAAAAAAGAATGAGATCTTGCCATCTGCAACAGCATGGTTGGATCTAGAGGGTATAATGCTAAGTGAAATAAGTCAGTCAGAGAAAGACAAATACCTATGATTTCACTCATATGTGAAACAAATGAACAAAGAAAAAAAGAGACAAAATACAGACTCTTAACTATGGAGAACAAACTGATGATTGCCAGAGGGGAGGTGGGTGCTGGATGGGGGAAAAAGGTGAAGGAGATGAAGAATCCACTTATTGTAATGAGCACTGTGTAATGTATGGAATTATTGAATCACTATATTGTATACCTGAAACAAATTAATACTGTATGTTAATTATATTTGAATGAGAAAAAAACCACACAAAACGCTCATCTCCAGGAGAGAAGCTATTCAAGGGTCACCAACATGGTTTATCTTTTAAATCATAAAGAAGAGACAGAAGAAAAATCACCAACACCCTAAAAATCCCCTTAGTTTATGAAAACCCAACAAAAGCAACTCAGAAATGTTCCTCCATTGATCACTTAGGTTATTCTACGAATCTCTAATTCTGCCATCCAATCAAAACTGTTCTCCCAGACTGCAGAAAGTATTACAAAGAGTTGCTTCAATTTGACTATTGAAAATAAATATCTATTCATTCCCATTTTAACAAAGGCAAACAAAAAGAAACCACTGTTTATAGACGAAAAAGAGATCATTGCAATTTTCTCTAAAATAAATCCGTGTTAACCACAACACAACAAGGGATGCATCGTTACTGTAGTAGAAGATTTTACAGTTTGTTTCTAAAACAAAGCCTCACGGATTTGTTTAAGCACTGGGGAAAATTCAAGCTCACAGTTTTCAAAATGAAGAGGCAGTGCCCCAAACCCCGAGCTGTGGGTTGTACAGGAAAGTTCTGGAATCAAACCAACCAGAGTTTGAATGCTGGTTCTGCCACTCCCTTAGCTGTGTGACCTTGAGCAAATTACTCTGCCTGGTTGGGTCTCAGCTGTTCCATCCACAAACCTGAGCTAACTCAGCCTGCCCACCACAGGACTGCTGGGAGAGTAGAGAGCACATTGACCTAGCACAGTGTCTAGCCCAAACTCACTTAGAGTTTGTCTTTGCTCGAGTAAGGACCGCTGAGACCCGCCTGCTGGATGGACACTCGGCAGGGGAGTAGTCGTGGCCTAGGAATGTGGGAAGAGGCGTCTTCATGGCTGGGAGCTGACTGGTCCACGTGCTGTAGGATTCACGGAGGGGGGAAGAGAGAAGGAAGGGGAAAGGGAAGGAGGGGAGGGCAGTTGGACCGGCTTCAACAGACTCCATTGGGCTATGATGCAAGCCTCCCTCTGTGTTCTGTCAAACAGCCTTAACTTGTATTTAAACAAACTCCACTCTTTGCTTTATGACCTGTTAAACACTGCTTTATAATAAACTTGGTTCCTGTGACCTTCTTTTGGGGTTCTTATTTAAAGGTGAATTTCTGCTGAATCCTTGCAGGTCCTCTCCATCTCTAGGTTTACGGAAAAATGGACAATGGCTCCATCTTCCCTTTGCATTCTTTGCTGTGTGTGCGGGAGAACAGTGTGGTCTCTTAGGAGTTACAAGAACACCAAACGCTGCAGAAGACTACAGGTCCGTGGCCCCCATGGGTCCCCCATGGACCCCGGCCGGCTCCCAGGCTGGCGGTCCGCAGAGCCTCAAAGCCCATCAGCACCTCCATGCTCTGTGCAAAAGGGACTCTGGGTCAGATGTTCCAGAGCATAAACCTGAGCATCCACATTGTCCAAGGTCTCCTTAACTTTAGTTGATAACTTGTTATTGACCTGGATTAGTATAATTAAATTATATGCAAAGTTTACTGTTTTTTTATATCTCTATATTTTATTAACAGGTAGTTACTTCTGTCAGTCCTGATTAATCTACTAGATTGTCCTTTCTACAACCAAAACCCAGATAAATGTACAGCTACAGCATTTGAATTTTTGCCTTGAAGATTTTTTTTTTAAAGCTAAGCAACTGTTGTATTTTTTTTGCCTTAAATCAAAGCCAGTATTTCTCTTGCACGAATCTGTCATTTGTTGCTCGCTCACCGAGAAACATGAAATTGACAGGGTTGGTATTTCAAAGCACACAAAACTGGTTCAGCCATACCCGTAACCCTCTTGGCTGGGCATAATAAGATTAATCATCTTTCCTCAAGAAAGGTAGCTAGCGAAGATTCCCTGGCCAAACAGGGCACTTCGTTTCCAAAGGCGGCACCTAATTTATTCAGGCTTGAGGAGAAAGACGTGGGGCTGACAGTGTGGAACGGATTTTTTGGCAGAGTGAATTAGAGATCCTTTGGCTGAAGGGCCCTCTGCCCGCTCTCCCCTTGCTAGCCGTGGACCAGGGAAGAGAATCACTACACTTAGAAAAGCTTCATCCCTTCCCTTGCTTTTAAAACCATGTGAGAATGTTTAGCTAAAGAAAAGCAAACTGTAACAAAGCAGTTGGTAACTGAGATGCTAGTCACTGGGAACTCCAAACAAACTATTTGGAGCCTGTATTCAAAGGTTTATATTATTTCCTTGACCCCTGAAACTTTCAGCAACCCTGCCGAGAAGCCTGTGTTCCCCCCCACCCACACTTCAAAAGGGCCCTAAATCTTAACACTCTGAGTCTCATTGGTATGGAGAAAACCTCTGAGCCAGACAAATTGGTAGAACCCATTGTCTGGGGAGGGAAGAGGGCCATGCACCCTGGGAGTGCATAATCAACCAGAAAAGGTCACCGAGAGGCTCCTAGCAGGGGAGAAACTCCCAGGAACACCTGAATGCTACTTGGTTCTTCCAAAAGACCACTAGGTTCAGATGCTAATTCCCCAGCCTCCCAGTTACTGTTTCTAGCTATAGCAGATCATAAAAGGAATGAATCATCGTGTGGATATTGCCTAAAATCTGTATTTTTAGTTAAACAACATTCATTTGATTGACTTTCCCTGGTCTATCCCCAGAGGTTCTGGTGTCCTAAAGATATGGCCTAGTGAGTGCCCTCAGGCACATGTCACTAAGGCGGCGGACGCCCCACACCTGCCAAGGCGCCCCTGACAATGTCAGCAAGCTCAAACCACCAAGATTATTCTCTGCTGTATAAACTCCACTCACATTTATCGTTCACTTAGGAAGCTAGGCAACACTCTTGAGGATGTCAGGAGTATAGGAGGTGAACCCCACAAGGCATGGGGGACACCCCACAGACATGTCCTCCTGCGGGGGTGGAAGAGCATCATCCCTCCCCCATTTGGGCAGGGAGAGTGCCAGTTTTCACAAAGCACAACCACACAGACCATTCCACTGGCAGGGATCAGGAAGCCCACTTCATAGCACAGAAAACCGAGGCCCACCAAAGCTGGCGGCTTTGTCCCAGGAATGTGAAAAGAGCCACCACTCCATTTGGCTTGGGCTTTGAAAAGATGGGTCTCAGAAGGTAGAAATTTGGTCCAAACCAACAAATAATTGTGGGGGCCTCCGAAGGCGGCAGACCAGGGAAAGCACGAAGCGTGGGGTCTGTGGCTAGAGAGCTGGGTGTCGCCGAACCACGCAACCCTGTTCCTCGGCTTATGGAAAAGGCCGGTCCCAGTCCCGCTGCCGAACAGTGTGAGCCCAGGGCGAGCAACTCCAAACAGTCTACCAGCTGGAGACAGCGAGCAGATGTGAAGTGTCACTGTTACTTTTTGCAAGGCAAGTGCCAGGCCTTGTTAATAGGAGACACACAAATTTCTGAGGATGGAAGCAAGGGAGGGCAGGTAGGAGGGAAGAATACGGCAAAGTCAGTCCCTTCTCCCTGAGCTTTGCTTTCTCGGGACAAAAATTCGGCACAAAACCGGGCACAGTTGGCCGCCTGGCTCTGGAGGACTCTGTGACAGGTGGCTGCCCGATCGTGGCTTTATGGTTCCCTCCAGGGGAACCCTTCACCCACAAGCCAGGCTTTGCCCTGCACGTCGGCCAGGCATCAGGTCAGCATCCAGGACAGTGGGGAGACCCGTGCAGAGTCTCAGCAGGAACCGTCCCGGGGGCACAGGGCCAGCTTGACTATCGGGTCCCACTGGTGCACAACCCCTTCCCCCCCAAGCCCCCGGGGCCTGATACGCTTCTGAATTCAGATTCTGACTTCAGAACGGAAGCAAAGAACACACATCTATTATCCAATAGCCCCAGAAGCCCCCGGGGCAGCATCCATAAAAACACACTCAAAAATACAGGAAAGCTGAACTCTCATCTCAAAAGAAATAAATATAAACCATTAAAACCACATGCTTCAATTCAGATAAGCTGTTTTTTTCCTTACCAAGTGATTTCAGAGCAGGCCAAGACTAACTAACAAACGAGTTACCAAAAAACATTTGGTGCGCAGAGCCTTCTGGATTTTGAAATCACAGATAAGGGATATGGGCTGACTTAGCAGCTACTTCTCCCTTGGGGCTGCTCGGTGTCAGGGCACCTGAGACAAAGCCCATGCTAGGGTGGATCTAGCGAACAGGCCAAGCCCCAGCCTGGGCTCCGAGGCACCTGTCCATGCGCCAGACACACTCCTGGCCACACGCATAAGGATGTACTCCTGTGACATTGGCAGTTTCTCCGTCCCTTTAAGAAACATCAGATGGTGATTTCAGGGAGAATAGGGGTTTTAAAAAAAAAAAAAAAAAAGGCAAGGCACTCTACCTAGAATGTGGTGCTGAAGAATAAGATCAACGTTCAGTAAGTACGATATTTAAGAAGATAAGAAAATTCACACTTTTAAGAAAATGCTATGGAATCCTGTAAATAATCTTCTAACGGCTTATGTGTTATGCATCCAGGTTTCTAAATGTCAGCTTTTCCTAAAGCAGAGTGCATTAATAGTGTTCAAGATCCAGCAAAACAACAACAAAACTTGCAGAATAACAGATGCCATTATCTAGACCATATTCTCTTTTTAAGCAGAGTGCTCTGCTAAAGGTAGATTACCAGACGGAAGTAATTGCTGACGCGAGCACAAGGAAGAGAAGCACAGCTCCAAGGGCCCTGGATGGAGACCTGTCCTTGGGGCCCGTCCCTCACCCGCGTGGCCGTGGGAAGCTGGCGGCATCCATCTATCCATCTGCCAGGCCCTCTGTAAAATGAGTGTCATGAACAGTATTTCACTCATCTCAGAGTCTACTTGTGAGAAGTAGGTGAGAAACAGATCTGAAGGAGCTTTTAGAACTCTAAGATACTAGAGAGGAGATTGTTTTATATTGGGGTTATGTTTTTGGGTCCATAAAGGGGATGAAAATCGCATCAAAACTACTCTTGAAAACTCCCTGAGTCCACAGTGCACAGCATATGGGGTTTTGTGTAAAACTGTCCCATCTCTCCATAAATCCCTCTGATGTTGGACCAGATGACAGTGGTTGGACTCTGTTCAGAGGCCCTGGTGAACAGAAATCAGGTAAATAAAACAAAATAAAATTGTACATATGGTTTTATTCATAGATCTAGTTTTCCACCAACTACGTGCACAAATATGTGTCGTCCACGTGTTTTGGAAGTCTGTGCGCTGATCCCGTCCCACACTCGCTAGGGGGCTTTGCTACATACGGCTGAGCTATCTCACTACTGTAAACAACGAAGAAGCGCTTTTGGCAGTACTGAAAAGCTCTTCAGGGTCAGGAAGTTCTCCCTTGGCCTTTCGGAATGATTTAAAGATAGCGTGGCTCTTTCTAAAATTTTACTCTTTACTTTTCATTCAACAAGCATTTATTAAACATACTCGACGTGCAAACATCTTGCAGAGCAAGGGAAGGAAGCGAAGTAGAAAGGCAATATAGGGTCCCTGCCCTGAGGGAACTCACTAGCTGGTGGTGAAAACAAAGGCTGGGGAGCTAACCATAATGCAGTGACGGAGTGAACCCCGTGGCAATCAGAGGTGTACGTATCATATTCTGGAAGCGCAGAGAGGAAAGATGAAGTGGCTCTGGGTAGATGTGGAAGAGTTCACTAGGACACAGCGGGGGCCCCAGGGTGAACTGCATCTCAGTGTGTGAACAGGAGGGGCTAAGGGTGCATAAAGCACGACCACAGAGCCATGGCAACTCCTGGCGCACTGGAGGAACGATGCACACAGTAGGCAGAGGGATGTGCTAAGACCCCACATCCAACATCGATGGGATGCCCACTTGGCATCAGGAAGCAGGGTAGGTCAACATGGTTGCAACCATCAAGACAGCAGGAGGGCAACACGCAGTACTCGACACAAACCTCTCCGTTGTAGACCACACTGCTGGACCTCTCGCACTGGCCCTCCCGATCCTCCCTCCACTCTTCTGTCCTATCCTCTGCGCTGGGAGGCTGCTGGGGATGGGGGTGTTGCAACATGCTCCTTTGTTCTCTGGCTCCCTTTGCGTCTGCCCAGCGGGGCACAGAGCAGCAGATGGGAGGGAGGGAGGACAGTGGGGTCAGGGTGTCCATTCCCCCAGCTTTTTCATAGGTGGCAGAATTAAGATTCCAACGCAGACCTATCCTTCTCCAAAGCCCATGCTCTGAACCTTGGAAAAAGTGATTTGTTGATAGACCACAGAGGGTCTTGAAAGAGATGCACATAATCTTTTGTGCTCATTCTCAAGAGCGAATGACTCATTTTGCACGTAGGACGCCTCTGCTTGCTTATTTTTTAAAACAGTCCTGCAAATGAGATGCTCCAATCAGACAGTCATGTCATAGATTGTGCCAAATGTGTAACAGCGATCTCTAAAAAAGAAAGAAACTCAGGAGATATTCCAAGACTCCCACCCAGATCCTTCCTAGATCATGGGTCTCACATCTGCTGTTTCCTTTCTTAGGTTCTTAGCTAGTTGTGAGAGAATGCATGCTATTGGTGATCAGAAGGCGTATGTCACGGAATTTCTTTAGCAAACATATGCCCCTCATCATTTTTCTAAACTGCTCTAACATTTTTTTCCCACCTCCTCCATTCCTAAGAGAGCTTAGACACTTGTGACCCTGCTCTGATTGTCAGAGGGGCCTCTGTTGATGTTCGATGGGTTTAAAGACAGTTCCGAGCCTGAGCCTTGTTTCTAGAACTCTGCACCGCCCTTCTGGAGCCTGGCCTCTCAGTGAGGCTAGCTTGGGGGAAAGAACACACTTTTTATTACAGGGATTCCAGAGATAAGCAGCTTAGACTTTACATAGGCTGAGCAGAGCTGCTGGATGGCATGTGGGTGTGATCAGGTGACACCCAGCAGGGGCTCTGACAGCCTTGAACTTTGAGGTAATTATCCCACTCTTTATGCCCGGCTTTGAACCCTTAGTTAGACGTTGTTCAGTTTGGGATTCTAGAACTTCATGAAACAATAGTTTTTAAAAGGTTCAGCAAGTGAAATAAGCCAGTTACAAAAGGTCAAATCCTTCATGATTCCACTTATACGAGGTCTGTAGGGTAGTCAAACCCACAGCGACAGAGAGTAAACGGGGGGGCGCCAGGGGCTGGGGGCGGGGCAGGGGAGTCTGGGTTTAAGGGAGTTTCAGTCCGCATGAAGACAGGTGTTCTGGGGATGGATGGTGGTGACGTCAATATGCTCAGCGCTACCCGACTGCAGGCTCCACACGGTTAAAATGGTGCATTTCATGCTCTGTGCGTTTCACCACAATTAAACATTTTTAAAAAGGGTTCTAAGAAAAGCAAGGGAATACTGAGAGTACAAGGGTGCTGGAGAAGAACCGAAAGCACCAGAGCTGTTCACAGGAAAACTGACCAGCGTCACGAAGGCTGGTGACAGCAGTCACAGGGGCCACTCGGAGGGAATGCTAAAGCTTCCTCGGCAGGCGGTTACCAGACTGAAATGGCTCGCTCTTTGTGTCCGTGCGCAGGTACAGAGGGCCCGCAGTGTGGTCCTCTAGGAGCTGCTGGTCTGGAGGGACATCAAGGTTTGCAGTGAGACTCAGACAGGAGGCTCGGGTCACCGGGGGAGCTGGCCTCCAGCAGCTCTGAGCTAGGGAGGCTTCCCTAAAGAATGAGGAGCGGTCAGGTGAAGAAGGACGGGGAAGGCAGGGCCCCAACATCTGAGGATGCACGTCAAGCAGGTGGCGCCTTCAGACGCTGCTAGAAGAAGCCAGGGTGGCAGAATCCAAGGTCATGTGCGGGGAGAGGAGGCCCCTGGGCCAGGGAGGCAGAGGGGAGGTGGTTCCAGACCCAGCCCCTGTCCTCTGAGCTATGGGGAACTTCTGTGGGACTTTGAGCAACTCAGAGATAAATGGGATTTCCCCCTCAGAAAGTGCTATAGTGGGATGATGGGAAGGGAAACAGGGGTGAAGACAAGGAAATGTGTCTGGAGCCCCCACAGCGAGCCAGTGAAAGGCCCACAGGTCTGAGTCGGTATGTGGCACGTGGCCCCCCCAGAGATGCAAGGCACAGACTGAACCACCCATCCCCTAAGCCCCCTCCGCATCCATGATCACCCCCACCTCTGACCCATCACTCGCTCATCGAGCATAACTGAGCACTCAGCATGCTGTGGACAGCAGAGCTGAGTGCCTGGGTTCAAATCCCAGCTCTGAAAAGCACTGGCCAGGGGACCTTGAGCAAGTCACCCAAACTTTTGGGCCTCTGCTGCCTCACCAGTCAAAACAGAGATGATAACAGGCATCACCTCAAAGGGGTGTAGTGAGGATTAAGGGGGGGGTACCCGTAAAACACTCAGTCCTGGGCCACCTGCCCCTGATTGCTGAGAGCACCACCCCCTTCCCTCTCCTCCCCTGCAGCCCACACAGTACAACAGGCCCCAGCCCTGCCTCAGAAAGCACAAGCTCCAGTCTGGACATGACTCTGTGGTGAGAGCATTATCAGTCAGTACAGGATGCAGTATGAACACATATTTTTATATAATTAAATTATATCGACTCAATACAAGGCCATTTTCATGGAAGGTGAAGATACTATGCACGGAGCCAGATTTTAGTCTTTGAGAGCACTGGAGTGTGGGCAGTCCTGCTTAATTACTTTCTAAAGGACTAATTTGGTGGAGCCATGCTAACAGATCATTATCTTTATTAGTTTTCCCATACGGTCCCCGAGGAGCAGTCTCCACGGCTTACGAGGAATGGTTCGGCATTGCGAGGGACTCCATAACAGATGAAGTATCATCACTCAGTTCTCCTCCTAAGGATTTTCAGCTGTTTATGGCACTATAATTGGGGCTAAAATGTGTAAAGATGCTCTATAGCATAAGCGAGTCCTAAGTCCACCCAACTGTTTCTCGACTGGAGCATATTTTTCTAAGAATGGTAAAAATTCTTGTCACATAAAACAACTTTTTGGGGGGCTGATTTAACAGCCAAATCTCTTTTAACGTTAAAAATGCTGGCTTTGCCAAGAACTACTTCATTGTGTCAATTACTTTGGCTGAAAATAATGTGTTTTAAGCCTGTTGAACCGCCAAGTGCTTTTTGCAAATGTTTCTCCTTATTGATTCAAGAGCCAGCGTCCAGCTCGAGGCATTCTGTGATGTTTGTGCAGATGAGGCCCGGCTCCTCATGGTCACACATTCACCTGCTTCTGGCTTTTCCCGATGAGGTCCCCTCGCCTGCAATGCCTTCTCTTCCGAATGCCTAAGTCCACTGGTTCTTTGATGAGGGGGAAGAGTTAAATGTCACACGATGTATGCACGTATGCACACCCACATGATTGTGTTCATACATGTGTACGTGTAGCTATACATATATGTGATGCATAACATATAAATATACATGTTATTTCAAGCATATGGAGAAGTGGCGTGAGTGCTTTCTCCAACCAGGATTCAGCGTACACCTGTTACATGTGAGCCGTTTCGCTGGCGTGTGTGTTTGAGAAGGCGCTCTGGGATAAGGAGGGTGGTCCCTGATCCCACTCAACCAGTGTTCGGCAGGAGACCCGTTAGGTACCAGGCATTGCTGAAGCATGGACCCTGAGAGGCTCACCAGGAGACTCTGCCCGGAAGGTGGTGACAGCCTAATGAGAGATGTGAAACTAAGCCGCAGTGACAGGCCTCTGGGATAATCGTGGTAACGGAGATTTATGCTAGATAACCACAGGGCCACCAGGGAAAGACCTCACTCTACTCAAGCAGGTGGGAGCCAGGAGGAGCCAGGAGGAGCCAGGAGCTGGCTAAGCCTGCTGGGTGCCCAGGGAGGGAGGGGGGCGCACTAGAGACTTTCAATCAGGAGCCTGTTATGATCACATCTGTCTTCCAGAAAGAGCATTCCAAAAATGTCAAGTTTCTCCTTAGGTGAGCTCATCTGTGCCATGGATTCAGCTGCTATTTATTGATTGCTCTCGAATTTTTTACGCCTACTCCAGACATCTCCCCGGCTCCAGACCCCACAGCCCACAGCCCACTCGGCTCTTCAGTTGGCATGTTCCACAGTCCCTCACACCCACAAGCCACAGCGGAATCATCATCTGTCTGCCCACTCTTCTAGCTCCTTCTACCTCTGCAAGTGGCACTCAGTCAGATGAGCCAGAAGCCTGGGTGTCTTCCTTGGCTTCCTCCTCTCCCTGTCCCTTGATGACACAAGTCCTGGTGAGGTGGGCCCTAAGCACCCCTCAAGTGGAAATCACCACCACTGTCCCCTGGCTTCACACAATGGACTCCCACCACCACCCTCCCCTACTCCACTAGCCTCCCCTCCACACTGCAGGGGTGCCCTCTTTCAAAAATCCCTGAGAATCTGGCCACGTCACTCCCTTGCCTCAAAATCCTCTGCCACATTCTCTCTGCTCCTCAGAATAAGATTAAATGCCTTAATGTGGCCGAGAAGCCCCACAGACCCTCCCAACTTCATTTTAAGCCACTCTGCCCCTTCCTCTTTCCCCATATGAGAACTTTCCATTTCCAAAAGGTGCTCCCACCCTCTTCTTCCTCATCGCTTTCCCTGGTCTGGACTGCTCTTCTCCCCCAACCCTGCCCACTCCCCGCCTGCCCCCCCTCCCCAGTGTTTGACTTCCACTCATCCTGGAAAGAAACCCCAATATACATCCCTTGAGTCCAGTGCCCTGCAACACTCTACACTGTTCCTTATATTCGTTAGTACCGTCCATCCCCGGGGTCATCAAGTAACTCATCATGAGGGAAGCACTGAATGTCTAGCTCCCGACGAGCAGCTCAGGCTTCCTGAAGGCAAGGGCCACATCGACCATGTGCGTCCTTGGAACGCACCCCACCCCCATCAGTGTAATAATGAGCACGGTGGATATTCTACTTGTTTAATAAAAAAGGAACACGTTGAAGGGGGCTGAGACTGGAGGCAGAAAGACTAGTTTGGGGCTGCCATTTTCAAAAACACAAATGAAACCACAGCTGAGAAGTGATGAGCATCTGAACTGAGCAGAAGGGTTGGGTTATCAGGAGCAGAATCCACCGGGCTGATTGAGACAGGAGGATGGGGCACAGAAAAGTCTACGATGATTCTTAGGGAAATCTAGGGTAGTCTATTAAACCCAGAGAGTTCAAATCTTTTCCAGAAAGCTGGCAGAATAAATACTGCATTTTGAGACACGACTAAGTGTTCTGCAAAAATGGGGTTTTCCACACCAAGAGTATTTTCCAATAAAGATACAACTTTAGAGGAAACAAAATTGGAAGTGCGTCTACCTAACTCTTCATTTAAAAATTAGTACTTTAAAGAAGGATAAACTCTTTGAGACAGCTATTTCTTTATAGTAAACCAAAGAGGATGTGCACCGGTTGCTGCTTGTCCCCAGGACACCCCCAGGCCTGGACTGCTTTCAAACAAATATGCTGCTTCCAGCAGAATATTAAATGTATGTGTCAAACATCTAGTGAGAAAACCATCAAGCTTCTGGGGGGAGGGGGCTGTATAGATAAACAGTTACATAGCATTTAGAGTTTCCAGCATAGTTTTTTTTTTATTACTAATGTTTCTGCTGGCATTTAAAACATTTTGCTACTATTAGAAACCCTCTATTAATAAGCTAGGATTCTAAAGATGAATAAAAATATTTTTCCTGGAAGATTTTTAGTAGTACAAAGTACCACTGATTTCAAGTCCTTACTAATAAAAAACAGTGCTTTAACATAGAATTTTCAACGCCATCGTGACTAAGTTTTTCACGCTACCAGTTTTATGGCCTGAACAGATTGTAACACTAGAAACCAAGATGTTGTTTCTCTTTCCTTATCCTACCGTCCACTCAACTGAAGTGTTTATTTCTTAGGACAGTATATGAAAAGGCTTATGCTATCTCAGAAATTAACAATAATGGTTACTTTTTAAACACAGTTTTGTGAATTTCCCACCAAAATGCTTGGGTTTGTTTATAATGTCATAAATGCTCGTGGTTTGGCTATAAAATAAATTCCTTGCTGGGTGGAGTACCAGGTGTACCAAGAAGTTCTCACTTAGAACGGCTGCTTGCTTTGCACTTTCCATGAAAGCATTTTCTTTTGATTTTGCTATCACAGAAAACCTAAGTCAGTGCCTGGTCACCACACGAGAATGCAGAAGAGGTTTGAAAATACGTCATAGTGTTGAGTTCAGATGATTTCCTCACAGGAGCTCCTTGATCCTGTTGCACACCCAACTATGTGCCAACTTGAAAAGTCTAGCATAATCCTAGCTAGGAGAAAGTAATTGGTGTTACAGATGCCAAAAGATGTTCAAGATTTTAAATAAATTATTCTTAATTTTCAAGATATAAATCTGGAAATTAAATTTAAAAAGATTAAAAAGATTTTCCATTTCAAAACTAGAAAAAATAAATAGCAGTAGCTCAAAAGATTATAGTGATTTCTTTTTTTTTTTTTTTAATATTTTATTTATTTATTTGAGAGAGAATGAGACACAGCACGAGAGGGAGGAGGGTCAGAGGGAGAAGCAGACTCCCTGCCGAGCAGGGAGCCCGATGCGGGACTCGATCCAGGGACTCCAGGATCATGACCTGAGCCGAAGGCAGTCGCTTAACCAACTGAGCCACCCAGACGCCCGATTATAGTGATTTCAAAACATGACCGGGAGTAGCAGGTACCATAGACTTGACCTGCCATGGTCATTAAAAAGTCACACCTGCAGGAGAAGAAGATCAGGGAACGGGTAAACTACGTATAGGCTCTAGAAGGAATTTGATAGTCTCTCATGACATCTTCCAAAGGAAGATGGAGAAAAGGCTGCTATCCAGAATCATAATCCTTTAAGACAATGACCAATTTCAACATTATGATAATGTTGAAGTATTTTATATGAGTGCCAGGATTATTTACAGCATCGCAACGCAGATTACAATTGTGTTGTAACTTGACAGGGCTCTGCCTGCTGGAAGAAACTCCCCCTCAAAAAGGAAAGGTATAAGGAAGAAAAGAAAGGGCTTATCCATCATGCATATGAAACAGATAAGAATTTTAAGTGAAAATCAGTAAGAGGTAACAATGTGAAGTGATAAGCAAAAGGGCTAATATCATCTTAGGCTGCATTATAAGAAGTATAAACTTTAGAATAAGGGAGGTGAAGTATCCTGCTCTATTCTGCTCTGTTTAAAAACCAATCCAAAAATGATTAGGAGCCTAAAATTGTATCTTATAAGGAATTATTTTTTTCCAAAGGTAATGTTTAGCTAGAAGAAGACTTCAGAAAGAGCTATCATAATTGTTTTCAAACATGTGACAACCTAGCATATGGAAAAGAGATTAAACCTATTCTCTTTGGACCCAAGAGGCAGAACCTGGGCCAGATTTTGAGTGCACACAGGAACCGACAGTCTGAACTGTCCACAGAAGAAATGGCTTGCGTGGAGAGAGAGTGAGTTTCCAGTCCCTTGGAACTGCTCAAGCAGGGGCTGAATAACGTTTGGATCATCCTTCCATACACCTGAGATTTCAAGCCTTGGAGGGATGGGTGGTCTGGATCAGTGTAAGGGTAGGGGCAGGTGAGGAGGGCCAGCACGCTGTCCTCTTCCTACTTCAGCTGAAGTAGCTCCATGTTCATCTGCTTTACATTTGGGTTCCTGGGTAAGCGGTACTTTGAAGAAACAGCTCAAAGGCTTAAGAAAGGAAACCACAAGATGAAATGCCTGTTAGGTCCCCTCAAACACCAATATCCTTCTAACCTATGGCATCTGAGCAAGGGTGTGTGCAGACTCCTTTTGGTGAGCTGCAATTGATGAAAAGTATCCAAAGTGACTCACAGAAATGAAATAGCAACATTTTATAATTTGCTCCCACTTCTTTCCCTCTTTGATCCAGCTCAACTCCCTGTTCTTTCATCCCCGGGTGTAATGTAAAAAGAGGTTGATATTTAGATTTCAAAAGATTCAGGCTGGTTCCTTAAAAATATCAAAAGCCAGAGTTACCATATGACCCAGCAATCCTACTCCTAGGTATCTACCCAAGAAAGATGAAAACATACGTCTACACAAAAGCTTGTACGTGAATGTTCATGGGATCATTATTCAGAATAGTCAAAAAGCGGAAACAATCCAAATGCTCATCAACAGGAGAATGGATACATAAAATGTGGTATATCCATAAAATGGAATATTATTTGGCCATAAAAAGGAACAAAGTATTGACACATGCTACAACTTTGGGCAAACCTTAAAACATTATGCTAAGTGAAAGAAGCCCAACGCAAAAGGTCAAATATTAGGATGATTCCATTGACATTAAAACATCCAGAACCAATAGAGACAGAATGCAGACTAGTGGTCATCAGGGTCTAGAGCGATAGGAGAATGGCAGGAACTGCTACTAGGGGTTTCTTTTGGGGTAGTGACAACGTTCTAAAATTAGACATCGGTGATGCTGGCACAATTCTGTCAATATATCAAAAACCACTCAGCTGTACACTTTAAAAGGGTGAGTTTTTATGGGATGTCAATAATATCTCAAAAAAGCTGTTATTAAAACAAACAAAAAGATTCAGACTGGCATCCAAGCCTTAATGGTTGTGTGGTCTTATAAAGTCACCAAGTCTCTCTCCCTCTCTCTTTTTTTTAAAAAGATTTTATTTATTTGACAGAGAGAGGCACAGCGAGAGAGGGAATACAAGCAGGGGGAGTGGGAGAGGGAGAAGCAGGCTGCCCGCGGAGCAGGGAGCCCAATGGGGGCTCGATCCCAGGACCCTGTGATCATGACCTGAGCCAAAGGCAGATGCTTAACGACTGAGCCACCCAGGTGCCCCTCTCTCTCTCTCTTTTTTTTTTTTAAAGATTTATTTATTTATTTTGGAGGGGGGAGGGCAGAGGGACAGGGAGGAGAGAAGCAGACGCCCTGCTGAGCACAGAGCCTGCTCAGTAGCTCTCCATCTAACAACACTGAGATCATGACCTGAGCTGAAATCAAGAGGCGGACGCTTAACCAACTGTGCCACCCAGATGCCCCATCCCCAAATCTCTTTGAGCCTCAGTTTTCTCATATGTAATATGATTTACCTCAAAGGGAGGCTTTGAAGAAATATGGAGTAAAGAATGGTAAGTATTTCCCAAATCATGAATTGGCTTAAAAATGATAACTTTTCTTCACTTTTCAACTATGGTGGTTTTTCTTGGAGCAACAAAAGAAGTTTGTGGTTTCTCGCTCTTTGACCAGAGTTCTAAATATTTTGGGGAAAAAGTGCTGCACGAGTTTTCTCCTGAAACGAGAGCAACCAGTATCTGAAAGATGAGAATGAACAGTCTTTTTGGGAGGCTAGACACCACCTGACTTTACATTTAGGATCCACTGCAAATTAGGTAGGAGACAGAACAAGGGAAAAAAGGAGGAGAGGAAGACGAAGAGTTCATTCATTTGAACAGTTTTCTCTTCCTTCTCATTTAGATATTCGCTTCCTCCCCAGGAGGACGCTGACTGTGACAGTCATCCAACTAATAAGTATGGGTTGTATTTGCTGAAGCTAATATAGAACTATGACTTTTTAGCTCCTGTCATTAACAAAAGCATGAGGCTTCATCACCATATGAAAATGGAGGAGTTCATATATTATGCTGTTGTAGTCTGGGCCATTATCATGTAAATCTCTAATTTAAAAAGAAAAAAAATTTTTCTCAGTGCAGCTAATGAAATACTCACATGTTTAATTTCATTCTTGGTGAAGCGGTGCTTCTGTGATCTGCTGCTTTAATGGAATCATCATAGTAATTAGCTAAATTGTATTCATTTATACTTTTACTTAATGGAAGCCCTCTTAAAATGAATAATTTCACATCAAAACATCTGTTGCTTGAGACATCATTAGTTAACGCCCATTCTGTCCCATAAACTACTCTTGCTGTAAAGTTTATTCATATGGTAACCAAAACATAATAAAAACAGAGCTAAGAACTTTCTGAGAAAAGAAATTCAACAGCTATGATTCATTCAATTGTGTTTTGAAGTGATCTTACAGTTTGATTCTAGCTATTTTAAAGTGATTTAACTTAAACTGTTACCCATACAATATATAAGAGCTGGCCGTTACTTTCTTCTAGACATCGTTACCAGGAAGATATTTTACCAATATTTCTAAACTTGCAATTAACAAAAAAAGGCAGAAAACCAAAACACTCACGAATAGATGTATAGGTCAACTTGACAAATGAACTGCTATTTAGGAATGATATGACCAGGCCCCCAAACAACTGCTCAAATAAAAATATCTAGGCTCATTTCCATAACCTAAATCCAACTGTCAACATATATGCCACATATTAATTTTTAAAAATCCTTCATGCCTGGAATTCATTTAATATAATTTTTCAGCCACATGCCTTTCAAAACTAACACAAGGGGAATTCTATCGTAAACACGCAGGAGGCTGTAATACCTTTACCCCCAAAATAGTAATTCAAATAGGATTGATTGTAAGGCATTTAAGGAAACCATTCAAAATTTAATTGGGAACTCTATTCACCCGTGGGGAGAGCAAAATGCTCCCATGACTCTAAACTATAAGGGATTCCAGTGGCCCATAGTGAACCAAATACATTCTATCTGCCTTTAACACGTTCAGAGAACCAAAAACACAGGGGCTCTGCTCTGGAAAACTGCTGTTACATCTGCAGAGTCAGAACTTTCTCTCATTCCACTGAAGAGAGCATTACCAATTTAACGAAGGCTTGCATGTGATTAACATGAAAATTAATCACTGCTAAAACTATCAGAAAAACTCTTCCATGAAAAAAAACAATGATCAATTCCACCCGAGATTAAAATATCGTTAGAGAGGAAGAATCGACACACTCAGTCATCTTTATTGCTACAGCAAATACCTCCTATTTGCAAACAGGTGTCGAAGAGCTAGAAAAGTTCCCCTAAATCACAATTACAATTGCATAATAAATTGCTCAAGTTGTCAAAGCCTCTAGAATTCCAAATTATTCCGATCGCACTATAGGCAAATTCTATGAAATACACATTGTTTCTTCTTTAACAAACTTTTGGGATCCTCTGATAAAGCAACAAATCCAACGTAGAAAAAAAAAAGCTGGTTAACTTTTGTGCATGAATTATCATACATCGTGTCCTCATAGAATATGCTGTGTGATGTGAAAATCTTTTTCAACCCCGCTAGTGAGACTCAAATCTTTCAAGCACGTAGGATTTTATATTTTGTAAAAGATGCCATATTGCCAGTTATTACTGTCTCCTTCCTGTAAAAACAAGAAAACAAAAACAAAAAAACCAACTACCATCCCATAAACAAAATAGTGCAATCACTTTCCAGCCCGGTTCGCTCCGCCTGTGCACTGCGCTGCACGGGGGTGATTTCACCAAAGTAGCACTGAACGGCCCTGAGGGTCCAGCTGCCACAAACAGCGCGCACATCCCCAAAGAACGTTCTGGCCCTAAGTGATCTGTTTTCCGAGTTCCCCCCGCAGAGCCTTGCAGGCGCACCCGAGCTCGGCAGCGGGCGAGCAACACGTCCCCGCGCCCGCGGCCGCCCGGCCTCCCCACGCGCCGCCCGGCCCCGTGCGCTCGCGCCGCG
>NW_023270825.1:5149029-5163073 GCF_011800145.1 Mirounga leonina
GCCCATTGCCACACGACCCTGACAATTCACTTCCGCCTCATAACGACACGTGATCCGCTTACATGTTCTAAGTCACTTACATGTCGGAATGGTTTCAAGTTGTAGGTATTCACTGATAGGGGTGGAACACCCTGTAGGTGAAATGCGTAAAAAGCTACCGTC
The DNA here is from genome assembly GCF_011800145.1 of Mirounga leonina. Classification (NCBI taxonomy): domain Eukaryota; kingdom Metazoa; phylum Chordata; class Mammalia; order Carnivora; family Phocidae; genus Mirounga; species Mirounga leonina. The sequence goes on from NW_023270825.1 coordinate 5,149,192, forward strand.
AGGAACGCGTGTGGGCTCAGGGCCCGGGCTCCACACGGCAAGTGGCACGTTTGGCCTGTGGGTCAGCCACGACTGGCCGTGGATGCTGTGGGCAGAAGGGAGGTTGAAGACCTTTCCCCAGACCCGGTCAGGTTGACCAAGCACAGAGGACAAGAGGGCTTGTTAACATGGAAAATGCGTGTGGGACCGTGAAGGGCTGCAGGGGTCGGTTGGACTGTGCCCCAGAACTTGAAAGACGGTGGGAAGGACAGCATGAGTGATCCTGGGTCTGGCGACGGGCGAAAGGGCTTGTATTGCAGACGGGTGGGAAATGAGATTGCACTGGGCAGGGGGGCAGGTAGGAGAGGCCCCAAGGGCCTGCAGGGGAGCTGAACACAGCTGGTGGCAGGTGGAGGAGGGAGGTGAGAGGCTTGCACAGCAGCCAGTGGCTGCTGGAGCTGCATTAGAGAGATGAGTCTGTGTGTGGACTGGACAGCGGGGGCCAGGGCCCGGAGCTGGAGTGGCCCAGGGTGGGGCGGGGCCTGAGCACCGCGCAGTCAGAGGGACGGGCCAGAGGGACCTCGCTCTAGGACAGACAGCTGGAGAGGCAGGAAAACCAAGAGAGGACAGCAAGCATCCCACTAGAAACGCTAGGAGCAATTGGAGACTCGAGAGGGCGTGGGTAGAGGTTGTTAATGAACTTTCTAAAGGTGAGGATGGTAAGTCAACAGAAGTTGGGCAGAGCCTTGGGATGGGAGGAGAGAAATTCCAAAGGAGCGTCAGGAAAGAGAGGCAGGAAACCTGCATAGGATATTGTCTCATTAAACTAGGAGCACAGAAAGTGGCAGAGAGGTGGGCATTTTCACAGGATTCTCTGCAGGACGGGTCAAGGAGGACAAGGCTGGGCAAAGGCCCTTCCATCTGGTGGCAGAGGGCTTGCCAGGTAAGCCTGGAGCATCTTGGTGAGCAGGGGGGACGGGAGCCGGGCTGCTGGTCATCAAAAGGAGAGAGCACACGTAGATGCACATTTGAGAACTTCGGCAGGGAAAGGAAATGCGGGCCAACTATAGAGGGCGGTGGAGGCAGAAGGGTCACATAAAGCTACCCCTGCCACCATCCAAACAGGTGGACCCTCTGCACCTCTAAAGCAAGAGGCAGGTGCTACAGAGAAGGGGCTTTCCGAGGGCAAGACTGAACACAGGTGCACTTTGATCTTTGCCCTTGTCTGTATTCTCATTTCCCACCTTCTCCCCTTCGAATCCAGTCCTAATGCTACATCTACTCCACTTTGTGGATAATTGCTATAAAAAGCTGACTGCGGCATTCTTCAAACTGGAAAATAAATTATTATGAATAAATGATTAAAAGAACGTTTTAAGAATGTTAATATTCTTGATTTATCGTGTTCAAGGTATGCTATTGGACCACAGCTAAGAAGAGTTAAGAACAAAGAAAATTCAGAAGTGGGGCAGGAGAGAAATTGAGCTGGAGGTTTTCATAGAAGATTTTACTTTTGCTAAGAGCAAAATTACAAGTAACAATGAAGAACTCAGTCCACTTGCTTTTGAGATGATAAAGATCGTTATCACACTCTTAACCTAGAATACTTAACAGCTGTGTTTTTCCCACAATGGCAAAAGCTCACTCTAAAAAAAGCAAAATTTAGGATAATTACAAGGATACGCATGTTAAGTCAATTAGGTAAAATCTACACCGCACTGAAAAAGATCCATGCGGGGAACTCCAAGAAAAACCTCTGAACACTTAATTAATGATGTGTGATTTTTGCGCCCAAACATCTTAACAGATTGTTATTCCATGTCATTTTGAGATAATTTATGGCCCAAGACCAGGAACTGTTGTCATTGTAATAAGTGATGTACACTCTCTAGGACAATATAACCATAGCATTCAGTGGCATTAAGAGCAGCATATTGTACCGTATGTGAAAAAAGAGAAAAGAAAATGGGAGCTCTGTAGCCTTTATTCGTAGAGAAGTAATTTTTAAAATTACCCAGAAATGTAGCTTGTGTATCTATTGTTTAATTCAACATGTCTCCAAAAATAGCTTATACAGTACCAGGCACCGTGCTTGGGGCTGGGAATACAGCCACAGAACACAGTACTTTCTAAACTGCAGGTGGCCGTGTGTAGTGGTTGTAAAGAGTCATATGTGCACTTTAACGAATGAAGTAGAAAATTCTACTTCTGGGTATATACCCAAAGGAATTGAAAGCAGGGTCTTGAAGAGATTATTTGCACACCCATGTTCATAGCATTATTCACAAGAGCCAAAATGTGGAAACACCCCACGTGTCCATCGAAAGATGAATGGATAAACCAGATGTGATATGTACATACAGTAGAATATTACTCAGTTTTAAAAAGGAAGGACAGGGGCGCCTGGGTGGCTCAGTCGGTTAAGTGTCCTACTCTTGATTTCTCAATTTCAGTTCAGGGTTGTGAGATCGAGCCCCACATCCGGCTCAGCTCAGAGTCTGCTTGGGATTCTCTCCCTCTGCCTGTCCCCCTGCTTGTGTGCATGCTGTCTCTCAAATAAATAAATAAATAAAATCTTTTTATTTTTTAAAGGAATACTTTTTTTTTTTTTTTAAGATTTCACTTATTTATTTGACAGAGAGAGAGACAGCAAGAGAGGGAACACAAGCAGGGGGAGTGGGAGAGGGAGAAACAGGCTTCCCACTGAGCAGAGAGCCTGATGCGGGGCTCAATGCCAGGACCCTGGGATCATGACCTGAGCCGAAGGCAGATGCTTAACAACTGAGCCACCCGGGCGCCCCTAAATAAAATCTTTTTTAAAATAAATAAGATACAAAGAAAGGACATTCTGACATCTGCTACAGTGTGGATGAAACTTGAGGACCTTATGCTAAGTGAAAGAAGCCAGTCACAAAAAGACAAATACTACATGATGGTACTTACATGAGGCCCCTAAAGGAATCAAGTTCATAGAGACAGAAGTCGAATGGTGGGCACCAGGGGCTGAGGGGGATGGGAAGTGAGTGTTTCATGGGGACAGAGTTTCAGTTTGGAATGATGAGAAAGTTCTGGAGATGGATGGTGGTGCTGGTTGCACAACAGGGTTACTGTCCTTACTACCACTGAACTGTGCACTTAAAAGGTAAAATGGCAAATTTTATGCATATTTTAAAACCAATTAAAAATGAAATAGAATAGGAAATATTGGAATACGCAGAACTTACTAAGAACAAGAGTTTTTACTCGAAACATTGGTTTTTACTTGGAGTGTGTGCTGGGTCGTGGTGTAAAATGTGTTTCTCCCTAGAGATGACAAAGTCGAGGAGACGTTCAGGCACATAATAACGAATCGTGATAAGTGCTAGATTATTCCAGAGAGCGTGAATACCAGACTGAGGGTAAAAGAGGAAATCAGAGCGGGGGAAGCCGCTCAACCAGAACAGGACCCAGGACAGGCTGAGGAACTGAGAAGGTCACCCAGGCAGGAAGAGTGGCCTGCTCACATGGGGGTTCTGCTATATTCTAAGAGCAAAGGAAAGTTGCCCTTAGGTGAGTGCTGTGGGTTAAACTGTGTCGGTCCCAAATTCATATGTTGAAGTACTAACCTCTAGCACCTCGGAATGTGACCTTTGGAGGCAGGGTCTTTGCAGAGGTAATGATATTAAAATGAGGTCGTTAGGGTGGGTCCTCATCCAATAGGATGATGTCCATATACGAAAACGGGATTAGGACACAGACACACACAGAGGAAAGACCACATGACGACACAGGGAATAAGACAATTGTAGACAAACCAAGAAGAGACACCTGGGACAGATCCTTCCCTCATGGCCCTCAGAAGGAGGCAACCAAGCCTTCACCTTGATTTTGGACTTCTAGGCTCCAGAACAACGAGACAGTCAATTTCTGCTGCGTAAGCCCTACCCCAGTGTGTAAAACTTGGTTACAGCTGCCCTGGCAAATGAACATAGTTAATAAAGAATCCCAAAGTCAAGAACTGGCTATTCCATAGATCGAGGATACCATTCATTACTGATACTGAAATACAAAATACACTTCCTATGATAAGATTGTCACTCCATAAAACGAGAGGTAATCAGAGATTCCTAGCATCAGTAAAGAACATTAAACTCTGTGGTCTCCCACCTGCCTGCCAATACAGCTGTATTTCTTTACAACATCCCTGACAAATGGTCCCTCGGCCATTTCAAAGTTGAAGAGCTTGAATTATTGAAAAGATTGCTGGTTATTTTTATCCCAAATCGCCTTCCCCAAAGCATCCTTCAGAGATTCCACTTTTGTCAGGTCGATTTCATCTCCACGGTCCTGGTGCAGGCTGTCTGTTCCGGGACGCCGCAATCACAGCTTGTGTCCTGCTTTCCCAGCTCTATTTCGTGACTTCAGGGTTAACTGGCCCAGAGAGGGGTTAATGATGGTATTTCATTCTCTGTTGCCTGCCCCATTAAGTGCAAATATCTTGGCGCAGACTTCAAGTGTGTCTGGGTTCCTGCGGCAAATGCTGTCTTTGGCATCTGACACGCTCCGGCCGCACCACACTGTCGGCAGATCCGGTTCATGACTCTGAGTCATGCCATGCACTTGAATGCTCTGGACATCTGCCCATGCCCCAGCCCTGAATGCCTGCCTTCCCCAGCCCGCCACCACAGAAGCCGAGCGATCCTGTCTGCTACGCTTCCAACATCTGCTGGTACTTTACTGTATCCCTTATGTTAAGTGGCCTTGCCTTGTAGGAACTTGTGTGTGTGTGTGTGTGTGTGTCCATCTCTCCCAGGAGATTAGATGCCCCAAACACCCCTCATGCCGGACATGGTTGGCACTGAGAACACGCTGAGTGAATGAATGAATGAACCCGCTAGACAAAATCAGTTGCTCATGACACACAATAGGCTTTCAAATGCTTTGAAGAGAGCGCTCCTGCTCTCCAGGCTGAAGCCCTCCATTTCCTCCCTGGCCATCCCGTGACATAGTTTCTCAACCCCTTGTCTGAAGAGATGCCCACCTCACTCAACTGGGCTCTTTTCTCCTGAATCCTGGCACCCCAGAACTGAATACAATAACCTCAGAGGACAGACCTGTGTGGCCTTTCCCTTTAACAACTTAGATATTATGATTCCGTTAATGCAACTGAAGTCCATATTGATTTGTTTTTTCTTTTTGAGCACTCAGGATATATACTGTTGGTTCATGTTGAACTTCCGGTCAATTACAAACCTATCAGTTTTTTCAAATGAACTGCTGTTGGGTCTTCTCCATCCCGTATTGAGCTAATCGATTAAAAAAAAAAATCAAAAGAAAATTTATCTTTACCCCTGTTAAATGTCATGTTGTTTGTTCCAATCCATCCTCTTAGCCAACCCAAATCTTTAAACTCTGAAATCTGGCATCTAATGCATCAGCATTCTGAGGACGAGGAGTGTGTGGTAACAAACCCTTTACTGTGGGCAACATCCTTGTAATTGACAAACGCATCCACAGCACAGGAGGGGGTGGAGCTCTGAGCGCCGCCGCATCTCCAGTGATCTATTTACCCATACCTTGAATATGTTTGTCCAACTAAACATCAAATTGTCCCAGCTGTTTGTTTACCCAGCCCATTTTTCTCTATCATGCACCGTGTTTTGTGAAGGATCTTTACCAGTGCTTTGTAAATCCAGTCTGGTGACGCCGTGAAAAAGAGAGAACAAAGTTGGTTTGGCTCTTAGGGACCGCATTCCCTTCCAAGTTCATGCACAGTAGCTCCTCAAAGATCTGTTAACATTTTTGCTCAGAACCAATATTAATATCAAATTTATCATCCATATTTTCCAGAAGCCAACTTTTTCTGCTTTGGGGAGAATTATGATATTTTTCCCTTCTCAGTTTTCTGCAATGCCCATCTGGTGAGGTTCGAGATGGTTTGTCAAGGCCCAGAGAGAATGTATTTGCAGTAACTAAAGAGCCCCCGCCGTTTCTCACCTATCTTTGGGCTCTTGACAATTCCTCCAGGGATGTTTCTTCTACTCTTTCCAGTTTTACAACTGTTCTCCTTATGGGAGAGAAAGAAACCCACAAAGCAAAGTCCAGAATATGCAGATGGCTTTCAGAGTCCTTCGTGGCCCCTGTTCCTCTCGCTGTTCTTTGTGTTCATTCACCAGCCCCCCCAGCAGCCAACATGAAGCCTTCATAGCACTCGCCCTGGCCTCGCCCCTGGGAGCCTCATCCTCATGTTTGGAAGCAGATCTACAGCTCATCTCACAAAGGTGAGTCAGCTGCCACGGACGAACCTGGCTCCTGACTACCTGTGCACCACCTGTCCTGGCCGGGCTGGGGTGGGTGAGAAGCGCTGGCTGCCGAACAGCACACACAGCCTTATCAGGGGCCTCTCCAGTCTCATTACCCTATCATCGAACTGTCGGCGCCGCAGAACCATGAACGTCTGAGCCTTCCACACTTAATGTGTTCATAGTCCAGATGGACATGAAAACTCCTTGTGATCTGAGCAACCCATGGCTTTTTTCTCTTGGGTCATTCCCTCAAAAGCGCTCTTGATGATTTGCCTCCATCGAAATAATTTACATATTTGGAAGTGTCTGAAATGAAGTGGAAATTTAAAAGTCATATTCAATTTTCCCTTTTAAAAGTTTTGTTTCATTTAAGAAACTCGGCATTGTGACTGTGATTCATAGAGTCCTATAGGTGTTGCAGCCGATTGCAAACAAAATCTCCGTTGCAACAGCTCCACTGAACGACGTCATTTTCGGGAATTTGTGTTCATTTTCTCCATTGTGTTACCGGAGAGGTTTTATGGCAGTTTTTGGCATATCACCGACTAACCACAGAGTAAATACACCAGTATTAGGTCAACTATTCATCCCAGAATGCTGGGGCAGCTGGATTTGTGCCCGTGCCCTGGGTGATCAGCAGTAGTCCCCCTGGGACTCTGGAGTATTCTGGTTTGGATGACAAATTATATGGTAATCCCAGCTAGCATGGAAAGACTTAGAATCTATCCATATTGTATGTTTTAAAAATTATTGAGATTCACACAGGTATATTGAAAGGGCTACCTTAAGCTAACTCATGGCATCAAAGTTGCAAGAAAGAAAGTTGCCAGAAATCCGAATATTTATCTGGAAAGGCAAGTAAAAGACCTGTTTCTGAGGTTTGCCTGGTTCCTTCCCACCACCCCTGGCATGGGCTTTCACATCTCTGTGGGCTAGATACACAGTATGCATTTGTAATTAACCAAGGGTCCTGGAAGCCTTGCTAAAATATTTACCTTTGGACTTTCGACTCCAGCTATCCCACTGATTAAGGCAAAGGGTTAAAGGGTCTTCTGATTAGAGATCACTGGTAAGACAGTGCTGCCCCTCCCTCAATCATGGCATGTTCACTGTGCTCTTCATCAGACAGGATGCTGACCATTGGTTCACTCCCTCGCACACAATGAGTGACTACTCTGCCGGGAACAGAAGACACAAAGGGGAATAAGGTGCGAGCCCACCCCCTGGGGGTCTCACGGTCTAGGAGAGAGCATATGCATAGGATCACAGCAAACATACAGGAGGGGACCAAGGCACACAGGAGCCCATCAGGGACATGTGCCAGTTGCCATTCGTGTATCAGCTCCAGCCCAAGCTACAAGCCTGTGGGGTAGGTAGTACTGCCTCAGTTTTACACATAGGGGGCCGCCCAGGTGGCTCAGTGTCTGACTCTTGATTTCAGCTCAGGTCATGATCTCACGGTCATGGGATCGAGCCCCGCATCAGGCTCTGCACTCAGCGTGGAGTCTGCTTCTCCCTCTCCTTTGTTCCTCCTCCACCCCCCACCCCCACTCTCTTGAGCAGACTCTAAAATAAAAAAATAAATAAAATCTTTAAAAAAGTTTTTTTTACACATAGGGAAACTCCCCTGTGAGCAGAGCGGCAGGTGCCTGGCTGAGGTCATGGGGCTGGTGAATGGTGGAGACAAGATTTAAATCTGGTCCTGTCAGGCCCAAACCCTCCCTGTTCTGTTCTGAACTATTCCCTCTGCAGCTGAGGATGAGATAAGAGCCGAGGGGGAAGGAAGGGAAGACTTTACTCAAGAATAAAAGCTGACACCAGTTGCTCACAGGAAAGAAGAACACCCCGAGATAGGGTGGGACCTTGGACATCCTGTAGGGTGCAGCCCCGAGGTCCCACTGCACCTTACCCATAGTATGCATGCAGAAAGTCTTTGCTGCTTGGGACAAGTGAAGGCATGAGGACTACTGCACCCCCAGTGGCTGGGGCAGATGGAGAGGAACCGCAGGTAGATGGACGCAGAACTCCAGCCCTGATGGCCTGGGAGACAAGACAGTGGGAGGAGGAGGGAAAGCCATCCAGGGAAGAGGCTAGCAAAGGATGCCCAGTGTGTCTGGGAAATGATAAGCCTTCCAGCTCTGTTCAAGTCAAACATGGGATAAGGAGGTCAAACTGGAGGCTCCACTGCAGAGGGTCTGGGAGCACCTACCTACGAAGGGGTTGGACTCGGCCCATGGGCAGCAGGAAGCCCCTTGAATGCCTCACACTGAGGCTGTGCTTCAGGAAGGCTGATGGGGGAGCATGCAAACTGGACTCAGGGGACCCTGAGGACATGAAAACAAACTAGTGGATGCCTAGCATATTTCTGAATGAGATGGTGAGGGCCTGGGTGCCAGCCTCCCAGGTGGGTGGGGAGTGGGATGGTCAGACCAGGTTGCTGATTCAGGGGACACCGAGGGAGGATGTCTTCTAAGAGACAAGGAGTCGGGGGCAGAGTGGGTTGTCAGGAAGTGGGGGGGTGGTGCAGGGAGAAGGCCATGGCTTTGGCAGTGAGGATGCCACTGGGGACACAGAAGCTGGACAGCTGAGCGGTGACAAGGTCTGAGGGCTGGAGGTGGCCAGGATCAGACAGTCACACAGGAAGAGGAGAAAAGAGCAGGAAAACCCACCTCCAGGGCAGCATGGCCAGGGTAGACTTTGTCAGGACGGGAAGAGCAAGCATGATTGGTGGGAGGAAGAAAGAGCCCGAGGAGGGGAAGCTGGTTTCGATTCAAGGAGGCGGGAGGTGGCTGCTGGGACCAGCTTCCAGAGGACATGGTATGCGGGAGAGTCTCCTTGGACAGAAGGAGGGAGGGCACGTCTTCTGGAAGGAAGGGTCAGAAGGATGAGAGGGGTGTAAAGCCACAAAAAAAAAAAAGGTGAGGTTTCCTTCATTTGTTCAACAGGTATTTGTTGGCGACATAATTGTCCTCGTAAAGATCTAATGGTGGCTTTCCCGGGAAAGGTGGCGGACCAGGCACGTTCTGCTGAAGCTCCTCACACCCACAGGCAGAGAGGATGGAAGGAGAGGACCTCCACAGAACCGCAAGCTGGGGAACAGGACAGCGCAGGTCGGGGCTCATATGCCCCCAGCAAACTGCAGCAGAGGCCAATAAGGCTGGAGAAACCAAGAAGCACCCCATTTGTTACCACAGAGCCCCCAAAAGATTCAAAAACTGACAGCACGAGCACCTACGGAAATGAGGGGCACAGGAGAGGCTGAAAACAGGACAATCAGCCAAAAGTATGCTTAGGAAGCTGCTACGGACAGAAAACTGTGTGTCCTTGAATTCCTGAAGCCCTAAAGCGGATATGTGTGCAGATAGGGCTCTAGGAAGTAATTAGGGTGAAATGAGGTCATAATGGTGGGCCCTAAGCTGATAGGATTGGAGGCTTTATAAGAGGAAGATCTCTCTCTCCCCACCTCCTTCTCCATCTCCACCATGTGAGGACATTGCAAGAAGACCAGGAAGCGGGCCCGACCAGTAACCAACGCTACTGGCACCCTGATCTCAGACTTCCAGCCTCCAGGATGGGGAGCAAATAAATTTCTGTTGTGTAAGCCCCCCTGCCTGTAAAGGTGTTTTGTTATGGCAGCCCAAGGTGCTTATGACAGAAGCAGTTAGACCCCCTTCCTGATGCCCTTCCTCTCCCTCCAGAAGATTAGAAGCTTAATCTCTGCAACAGGGGAACTAAGGGGTTCTCTGCACCAACGGATACCAGGGGGCACCATCCTGAAGATGAGAAAAGAGCGATCGCCTAAGGCTGAATGAGGAGCCTTCACCCCAGTCCCTTCCTACGCTCAGGTCCGGGAATCCTGGCAGCCAAGTATCTGCTCTCTAGAGCAGAGTATGGAGGACCCTTCTTGAGGGAAAGACATGGAGGTGGGGAAGGTCAGAAATCACAGGGAGGTCCTCTTGTTGACAAGCCTCATCGGTGGACTCCAAGCTTCAGACAATTGTTGAATGTTCCTCTTTAAAATGTGACTGGAGGGGCGCCTGGGTGGCTCAGTTGGTTGAGCGACTGCCTTCAGCTCAGGTCATGATCCCAGGGTCCTGGGATCGAGTCCCACATCGGGCTCCTGGCTCGGCGGGAAGCCTGCTTCTCCCTCTCCCACTCCTCCTCCTGCTTGTGTTCCCTCTCTCGCTGTATCTCTCTCTGTCAAATAAATAAAAAAATCTTTAAAAAATAAAATAAAATAAAATAAAAAATAAAATGTGACTGGAGAGCCGAAGTCTCTAAACACTTGAGAAAATATAAAAGGATAAAAGGATAAAAGGAGGAGGGTATGAAGAAACAGACAACAGAGAGAACAGAAGGAAATAAAACAATCATCGACATCCTCAATGATTCAAGTTATTGCAGCCACAAGATAAGGACAAGATGCTAAAGTCAGATGATAAAAGAGAGTTTTGGGAAATTAAAATATGACCATAGAAATAAAATGTCCACAGAAGCGCCTAAGTAGAGTTAAGGAAATCTCCCAGAAAAATAGCACAAAAAGAACAATATAGAATACAGAAGAAAAAAAATCTAGTAATCATATGGGGAGTTTCAGTGTATAAAAACAGGAGTTTCAGAAAGCAAAAACAGAATTAGAGGAAGAGAAATCATCAAAGAAATAAGTCAAGAAAAATTCCCAGAACAAAGGGACACAGATTCCTAGATTGAAAGGACCTATTAAATGCTCAACACAATGGAGAGAGAACCAAATTTCTATCCTGTGACACTTTAGAACACTGGGGATAAGGAAATCATTCAGAAAGTTGCCAGGGAGGGGGCGCCTGGGTGGCTCAGATGGTTGGGCATCTGCCTTCGGCTCAGGTCATGATCTCAGGGTCCTGGGATCGAGTCCTGCATCGGGCTCCCTGCTTAGCAGGGAGCCCGCTTCTTCCTCTCCCTCTACTGGTCCCCCTGCTTGTACTCTCTCACTCTCTCTGTTGAATGAATGAATGAATGAATGAATGAATGAATGAATAAATAAATAAATAAATAAATAAATAAAAGAAAGCTTCCAGGGAGAACAATAGGTCTCAGACAAAGGATCAAGAATCAGAATGGCCTTGGATTTCCAAGTAGCAATGAGCAGAGCTCATTGCCTTCTGATGATAAAGAAATGCAAAAAGTAAGTTTTGCAGGGGTGCTTATTTTCAACCTATGATCACAGGCCCAGACAAACCATCAAATCAGGTGTGTGAATAGACTAAAGGTATTTTCAGTCCTGCAAGCTCTCAAAAACTTAGCTCTTGTGTGCCTCCTTTCTCAGGAAGCTACTGCAGGATGTGCTCCACCAAAATGAGGGATTTGCCAAGAAAGAAAAAGACATAGGATCCAAAAACACAAGGAATCAGATCCAGGAGAGAGGTGAAAGGAATCCCCAGGAAAATGGGATGAGAGATCTCAAGACATGAACCGTGCAATGCACAGTAACAGTTGTGCTAGTAGGTAGCCAATCAGATACCAGCCCGAGGACAGAGGTGCTGGAGAAGTGCCACCAAGAAGACGAAACTGGAAACTACTGAAAGGAGATTTACACATAAGCCAGAGTATTGGGGGATGACTTAGTGATAGATACATGGAAACCAAAGACAGTTAGTTATTCCAGGAAAACAAAAAAATGTAGAAGGAAAGAATCATATGCTACATGGCTTAACCATGGAGAGCATTTCATCATCAGAATAATATCAACACATAGTGATCAAATAAAAAATAATAACATGACATAAACTTAACCAAGGAGGTAAAATAACTATACTCTGAAAGCTATAAAACACTGATGGAAGAAATTGAAAATGATGCAAACAAATGGGAAGATATTCCATGCTCATGGATTGGGGAAACCAATATTGTTAAAATGCCCATACTACCCAAAATGATCTACAGATTCAATCCAATTCCTATCAAAGTACCAATAACACTTTTCACAGAACTGGAACTAATAATCCTAAAATTTGTGTGGAACCACAAAAGACCCCAAATAGCCAAGGAAATCTTGAAAAAGAACAAAACTGGAGGTATTACAATCCCAGATTTCAAGATATACTACAAAGTTGTAGTAATCAAAAAAGTTTGGGGGGCACCTTGGTGGCTCACATGGTCAGGCACCCAACACTTGATTTCAGCTCAGGTCATGATTTCAGGGTCATGGGATTGAGCCCCAAGTGGGGCTCTGTGCTCAGTGGAGAGTCTGCTTGGTATTCTTTCTCTCCCTCTGCCCCTCCCCCCCCACATGCTTGCTCTCTCTTTCTCTCTCTCTCAAAAATAAACAAACCGATCTTTTTTTTTTTTTAAGATTTTATTTATTTATTTGACAGAGAGAGAGAGGAAGACAGTGAGGGATGGAACACAAACAGGGGGAGTGGGAGAGGGAGAAGCAGGCCTCCCGCGGAGCAGGGAGCCCAATGCGGGGCTCGATCCCAGGACCCTGGGATCATGACCTGAGCCAAAGGCAGATGCTTAACCGGCTGAGCCACCCAGGCGCCCCTAAACAAATCAGTCTTTTAAAAAATGTTTGGTACTGGCACAAAAGTAGACACATAGATCAATGGAACAGAATAGAGAGTCCAGAAATAAACCCACAATTATATGGTCAATTAATCTATGACAAAGGAGACAAGAACATGCAATGGGAAAAAGACAGTCTCTTCAACAAATGTTGGGAAAACTGGACAGCTACAAGCAGAATGAAACTGGACCACTTTCTAAAACCACACACAAAAATAAACTCAAAATAGATTAAAGACCTAAATGTGAGACCTGAAAGCATAAAATTCCTTGAAGAGAACACATGGGCAATAATCTCTTTGACATCAGCCATAGAAACATTTTTCTAAATATGTCTTCTCTGGCGAGGGAAACAAAAGCAAAATTAAACTTTTGGGACTACACCAAAATAAAAATCTTCTGCAGAGCAAAGGAAACCATCAACAATGTAAAAAGACAACCTACTGAATGGGAGAAGATACTTGCAAATGATGTATTCAATAAGGGGTTAATATCTGAAATATATAAAGAACTGACACAACTCAAAACCAAAAAACCAAATAATCCAATTAAAAAATGAGAAGACATAAATGGACTTTTTTTCCAAACAAGACATGGCCAACAGATACACGAAAAGATGCTCAATATCGCTCGGCATCAGGGAAATGCAAATCAAAACCACAATGAGGCATCACCTCTCACCTGTCAGAATGGCTAGACTCAAAAACATGAGAAACGACAAGTGTTGCCAAGGACATGGGGAAAAAGGAAACTTTGTGCACGGTTGGTGGGAATGCAAACTGGTACAATTACTGTGGAAAACAGTATGGAGATTCCTCAAAAAAATTAAAAATGGGACTACCATATGACCCAGTAATTCCACTACTGGGTATTTACCCAGAGAAAACAAAAACACTAATTCACAAAGATACGTGCCCCTATGTTTACTGCAGCATTATTCACAATAGCCAAGATATGGAAACAGCCCAAGTGTCCACCAACAAATGAATGGATAAAGAAGAGGTGAGATAGATAGATAGATAGATAGATGATAGATAGATAGATAGATAGATAGATAGATAGATAGATAGATAGAT